>NW_015554071.1:451731-493921 GCF_001515605.1 Sinocyclocheilus anshuiensis
ATAAAAGTTTTTGTTTACATAATATATGTGTGTGTACTGTGTATATTTATTATGTATCTATAAATACAAACACATGCATGTATATATTTAAGAAAAATATATGTTTATATATTAAATATATTTATATATAATATAAAATATAAGAATATAAATATATAAATGTATATGCATGTAAATATTTCCAAAATATATACTGTATGTGTGCGTATTCATATATACATAATAAATATGCACAGTACACACACATATATTATGTAAACAAAAACTTTTATTTTGGATGCGATTAATCGTTTGACAACACTATTCCAAACACATAAGACTTTCATTCAGCTTCGAAACACAAACGATGACATTTTTAATGAAACCTGAGAGATTTCTTTCCCTCGACTGAAAGTTCATGCAACCAAAATTTGACGCTTCAAAAAGTTTGAACTTAGAAACTTGAGCTTAACTGCTTAGTAATCAACTTAGTTGTACAAGTCACTTTAACCTAAATTTAATCAAATCGACTTAAAAAAATGAATTGAAAAAGTTGAATTTCATATAAGCTATAAATAAGTTGAAACTGCTCAACTTGTTGTCCAAGTTATTGTAAAAACGTACATTGCCATGACTTACTGATCATGTCATTTTTTATAGTGTATGAATCGAGCAGTTTAATCAAAACAAATGAAGATATTTTGAATGAAATCTTTCTTATTTCTGTCTCTCCACTGAAAGTCGATTCCACCCAAACCATCAGTCTTCAAAGAGTACGTAAAGACATCGTAAAGATAATCAGTATGAATCAAGTAGTTTAACTGAAACACAAATGATGATATATTTAATGAAAAGTAATTTCTGTCCTTCCATTGAAAGTCCATTCCACCAAATTTTTCAATCTTCAAAAAGTACATAAAGACACTGTAAAAATACTCTATACAGTATGAGGGTGACAGAATTTTCATTTTTGTGTGAACTTACCCTTTAAGTTAAAAAAACATAGAAAGGACCCTGTTTATATTAAGCGTCCTCAACTACTATGTACTTACATTTAACTTAATCTTTTGATACAATGCACTTACTGTGTAATAAAATTAAATAATAATAAAAATATGTTCTGATGTTCATTCGTGTTCATTTCATGCTCTAAGTAAATATGAAAAGACGATTGGTTCACATGCTGCTTGAACTGAGGCAAAACAGTGATCTGTCACGACACATTAAAGAGCCACAAAATGGTATTTATTGTTAGAATTTCTTAAAAAATAACCAAATCTGAAAGCTGAGACCTTGTTTCTTACCAGAAGTAACCTGCTCTGTCTTGTCTGTCGGTGTGTTGTCAGTTTTTTATTTGCTTCGCGATATATTTTTTACTGTGTGAGAACGGAGGGTGGGTTTTTGCGAACTGTCAATTACATTTGTAATTAATTTCTGTAGTTACATCTATAATTACACTGCTGACCCAACCTCTACCCATTACACCTAACCAGATCACCAAACCTGCCCCTAACTTTACCCGTATACCCATCAATAGCAGCAGAGGTGCTTTGTAATTCAACATGAACACAATAGGTACATTGTACCTAGGGCTGGGCAAAAAATCGAATGCAATTTTCACGCGAATCTCGTCAGTAAAGCCGCTTCTGGTGATTAGTAGTAAATCTCCATCCCGTGCTTTCAGATGGAGCAGCATTTACTACACAGAGCTGTAGATCACATATTGATACTAACACCCAAAAAACTTTAATTTTGATTTCATGGGGACTTTAAAATATTCACGATGCTAGGTCATTTTACTGTATATTGCAGTCAAAATGACAGCACATGCATGACTGATATATTGCCCGGCTTTTCCAGGTTAACCATCTTACTGTAGGACTCTAAATGGTTTAAGGGGAAAAATGCCTAGCATTGAAAGTAACAAAAAATAAAGCACAGACCTGAAGCAGGCCTTTCATTTCAAGCAGTGAATATGTTTCTATGTGTGAGTGTGTATGTGAATATAAGCATTCATATGTTGGGCTCCCACAGGCTATCCTTCTTCATAAAGCTCTATTGTAGAGTATTGTAATGATCACTCACCCGATGGGCCGCGAGACCACCAGCTCCGCCTGCGGCTCTGGCTTGGATTCTAGAATGATATTGTAAACTTCCTTGAATGTGGCTCCCTGTAAGACCCTCCCGTTCCACTCCAGGACCTGATCACCTGAGGACCGACACAACACCGCATCAATACAACACGAAACATGAGCTAACCAACGGAAGTTAAAGGGAGAGTTCGCCCAAAAATTTAAATTCTGTCATCATTAACTCACTCTCATGTTGTTCCAAACTAGTGCTGTCAAACGATTAATCGTGATTAATCGCATCCAAAATAAAAGTTTTTGTTTACATAATGATGCGCATGAAAATCGCATTCGATTTTTTGAACAGCCCTAACTGTACCTAACAATTCATTACTTTATTAATACGTACATTGTATTTAAAGACACCTAATATAAAGCAGGACCTAAAAACCTTTATCGTAAATTCTTTACTCATATACAGAATCCCATAATTCAGTAGGACTGTAGAAGCAGCAGCTCTGACTTCACGAGGTTTCAGAGGAAATGCTTTTATGCCTTCCACAGTCTAAAGCGAGTTAAACGAAATGTACTTAATTGTTAAATCTGAATAGATGTGTTCACCTGGTCGGAGATGGCCGACAGTGTCTGCTAGACTTCCTCTCTTCACCTTTGTAATGAAAGCACAAAGTCTGCCAGACTCTGTCATCTTCCCTCCCACGACCTGCAATACAGACAACAGGCAATGCTAAATATTTTAAATATATTTTACATGCAATTATGAATTTTTCAAGCTTGAAAGGTAATTATTTATGTGGAATTTAAAGGCTGAAAGTTTGAGCTGTGCTATGAAGAAATGATGATCCACATCAATACCATGTGTGATAATACTATGGGGAAAGTTCACTAAGATTGAACTGGAATTGCCGATAGCATCATTTACAGTTTTTGCATGCTTTTCTGTATTGTTTTAATACCCCACTCACTAAAGGAATTATGCAAATCAAGCAACTCGGCAAACGCACCCACAAAATTAATGCCAAACACAGTTTGCCCAGGAAATATTGCTCTCTATTCACAGAAATGTAGTCAGATAATGGCTGGAAGACAGTGAGTGGGCAAACTTACAGGAACTAAAGCACACCACCACAAATAGTACCTTAATTTACCCTTTTGTTGGAATGGTCACTGCTTTACTGTAAGTGAAAAGGACCATCGGTAACCAATTTATAATTAGGGGTGTAACGATACACCAATGCCACGGTTCGGTTCAGTTATGTTTGCTGTGGGGGTAGGGTTCATGGCAATGCTAAAGAACACTTCACTTTTAACTTATTACTCATAATATTAATAATGCTCTGTTAGTTCATGTTAAATAATTAATTAACAAATGAGACTAAAAATTGTTGCTTTGTAAAAAGTGTTACCAAAAAATCGATTGCCTTCAAAATTTTTAATAAAATGAAATAATGCCTAAAAATGCACAAAAGTAATTGGACATCGTTATTAGGCTAGATATAAAACATGCATGTGCAATGGATAAATAAAATAGAATAGCCGGACAATAAGGAAATTATTTTAATCAAATATGTAATAACTCTGCGGGAATGTGTAGAATTACGCACAATGCCTGCAAATTACAAAATTTGTAGCTTCTTCTGTGGATGCGTTTTTTGTAACAGCACGCTAAAAACGTCAGCTAAACCCTAAGAATTCACAAAATTTTTACAATAGTGCTCTCATTATAATGTTATTTATATGACAGTAGTTATTAATGTTCTGGTTTTCTGTTTTGAGCTGCGCGCACTGAAAATCATGTAGGATGAAGCATTTTGATAGCGGGTTTTTAATCAATGGGATTTAACTCATCAGATTTATCTCATATAGAATACACTTTGTTATTTATACTAAATAACGTTAATATTACGACTTATAGGCTATCTGCACAAAATGCCCCGAATGTGCATGAACGTGTCTGCGCTAGTGGTCGACCGATATATCGGCCGATATCGGCCATTTTTCAAATATCGGCATCGGCCAATAAGTTTTTCTGTTTGGCCGATGTGTTCGAGGCGGGACTTTTATTTTGACGGTGCGTCGGACGTTTATTTTGACGGTGCCGAGAACGGCTGCGGCAGCGCCTGTGCGCACACAGCTCACATTCTCCCTCTTGTTCGCTGTTGTCATTCAGTTCTGTCTAATACGGATAGAAGTCTATCTAATAATCAGATTATAATTTAACAAAACTGTTAAACAAAGGAATTAAAATGTATACAAAAAAGTATTATAACGATTGCTTTAATATTATTAAAGGCAAACATTATAAGCTGTCAAAAAACCCATATCGGTCGACCACTAGTCTGCACGGCTCTGAAACTCCTTTTGTGGACACGTTCTTCACGTAACAACGTGCAGCAACTAAACTCTAAAAATTCACAGCATTTTATTATAACAGTGTTCTTATTATAATGTTAAATACACGACAGTCCCAGTCATAGTTATTAATATTAAGGCTGTAATTGGCTACACAATAAAACTTGACTGTGCTACTCATGAGGATACATCTCTGTGGACACATTCTTTCCATAACAACGCGCTGAAACATGGCATATTTTTTACAGTCGTGTTCTCCATTATAATACATTTTGTGTAGCCTATATGACAGATTTGTTCTGCACATGTTGCCCTTAGTGGTACCTTCCTTTTCAAAGTGATTCAAGCAATTCAAACCCATCATGGCTGTACACGTTTTTTTAAGTGTCTCAGCAGGGGTATCGCGGTTATGTATCGTGGGTGGTGTGTATGGCGGTTTTTCGTTTCGGTTTGAATATCGTTACACCCCTATTTATAATACAAGAACTCAAGCCAACTAATTGAGTCCACAATAAGGTCAAAGTTCAAATCATTAAGAGAAAACTGTGGTTAGTAAACTGTGCATTGTGTATGAAGCTGACCGAGTGTTTGCTGAAGATCTCTTATGATCTCGGTTCATTAGTATGGCTTTGATCGAGTGATCTTTGACAGTGTTTGGGCATCCTTACCTTGAGGCCCAGCAGTGTCCCCGTGTCTCTGGGCACCGTGCCATCTTTCATCCGCTTGTTTAGCACTATCCGCCCTATTAGGCGCTCTCCATCTTTGGATGGTTGCCATGTCACCGGGTGCTACGTGGGTCAAAGTGAAAATACACCTCTGGTTTTTATACAAGCATCCACACACAGCACGGTACAAATATACGCACACATGCACAGGCTCGAGAAATTAAAGGAGGAGGTCAACTCTTGTTTGCTGTGAAGACACAAACCGAACCAAGGTGTCAAGTCAACATGAAATACATTCACAACCCATTTTACTTTGTAATCATATATTTGAGTGAAACAGTGTGTTTAATGAAAACAAAATGTAGGATAGGGTTTGATTTTATCCATTGGGAAGTGATAGAGTCATGACAAGTTGGTGTTACAGGCCAGAATGGAGTTACAAGGTTGGTAAGAGAAGATGGTAACACTTTAGATTGGAGAACACTACTCACTATTAATTAGTTGCTTGTGAGCATGGATATTACTAGCACACTGCCAGTTTATTAACACCTATAAAGCACAATGCATAACATAACTACTACAACAACTGCCTTACTAATTATTAATAAGCAGCAAATAAGTAGTTTATTGAGAGGGAAAAAAGCATAATAGCGAATCTAAAGTGTTACCGAGAAGATCTGTAAAAGAGAGTAAGAGAGATTTGTAAAGTCAGCTGAAAACAAACATTGTTGTAGGTGGAGTAAGTTATTTCATTTTGATGAAAAATTATGAAGACAATAACATGCACACATGAATCTTGCCAATAAGACCAGGAACACGTATTACGTAAGCAAATAGGGTCTTGTTTTAGGGTCAAATAGGGTTTTGACTTTATAAGGGTATTTTTTTTTTTGTATTAGCAATAAATACCATAACATTTACACTATTTAAAACGAATAATTCAAGCAAAATTAAAATCCTTTCATCATTTTGCACTCTCATGTCATAAACCAATATAAGGAAAAGCCTGAAAATGTTCCCATCTACTGTAGGTCTCAAATCTAATATACACTCAATTCATATGGTGCATCAAAACACATTGTGCCAAATTTGATGTCAATGTACAATTTACATTTTTTTTTTTCCCATGGCACTATGGTGTTAAACTTTGCACCATATGAATTGTATGTGATTTAAGATCTGGTCTGCAATGTAAGAGAAAAAATGTCTAAGAAAATGGATAATGTCCAGGCAGAAAATTATCTGTATGTTTTTCGTTAACTTTACGGACATTTCTATTAACCCTAAAATGCAATACTATTTCCTACAGTCCTACAGGTCTGGAACGACATGAGGGTGAGGAAATGATGGCAGGATCTTGGCATTTGCTAACAGCATGAAAGTAATTGTCTTCAAAATAATTTTCCACCCTATAGGGTTCGGTTTGTGCATTTATTAAGTACAGACACAACAGTCAAGACAGGGTGAGAGGTATCAAGCACACAATTCTGGACAACAACTCAAAGCCGTAAACTAGATCAGCAGTTCTCAACTGGTGAATCACAATCCTGTACGGATAGGGCACGTATTAGTCGATTAAAGCAATAACCTCCAAGAAGCAGTGGTTTACAGTGATTTTAGAACAGCTGTGGGACGTTTTTACAGAACGGAGTGGAGTTGTATTGATTTGTACAGTAATACTGATGTAATAAGGTCACAGGTGTGTGTTTATGCAGTATTTTACTATGGCTTCAAATGTTGCCTAGCCAATCATAAAGAACCAGAGCTATTTTATAATAAACAATGCTGAATGCAAAAAAGTGTATCTGACTGCATTCCACAGAACTAGAAACCATAGCCACTACAAGTTATGTCTACTTTAAGTTATGCCCGCCCCCCACAAGGAAAGAGCCAGTTGAATTTTGTCATCATGAATGTTTTCCACACTTTTTAAAGTATTTTGATTCCGAAACTCTACAGTTACTGCATTTAACTGCAAAACGGAATATTTCACTTATAGCAGTTATTTCATACATGACGAGATTTGACAGTTTAATCCTATAAACATTTGAAAAATAAAACACAAAATAAATATATCATATACTTGAAAAGATAATTTCAGTGGCTGTATCAATGACATCCACAAGCAAGGCTCGAAATTGCGACCATTTTGGTCGCATATGCTCCCGAAATTTAATCTGTGCGACCTCAAAATATATTTGGAAGCATTTGTGCGAGTGCATATAATTGTTGTCGTGCGACCCGTTTTCATTTCTCTAAAAACGTTCAGAGTATGTGCCTTCTGAGTGTTGATACGGTGACCTGTCTGCCGTTCTATGAAACGTTAGGCTACATAACAAAATTAAACTTCATCTTTACATTTTTAACTTTAATGCCAAGTAAAAAAGTTAATTTCGAGCCCTGACAAGCCAGTTTTTCTTTGCGGAAAGTGTAACTATATAGTGGTCATGGTTTATAATACTTTGGGAAGCAGACATAAAATGAAAATATAAATAGAATAGTTCAAACTAAAGAGAACATCACATATTTTGTAATTGATGTCAAAGTCTGTCCATCCAATCCAACCTTACGGTTTTTTTTTTTGTACAAATTCCTCTGTTTTAACATAAATCTTCACTCACTTGATTCTTCAAATACTTTAAATACTTTAGTTACATTAGACAGATTCCAACATGGGCAAGTTGGCAACACAACAGTTCCCATCATACCCTCTTCCTCAAAATAATTAAAGCTACACAAGAGTAAAAGGAATATACTCAAACTGCAATCAGTTGTTTGTGTCAACCATACTGTGTTTTTTGTGATTAATTAAAGCGAAAGAGGAGTGTTGTGAAAAGTATCCAGCAATAAGCAAATTGTATGTCCAACCTGAATGTGAAACGTTGATTTGAATCGCAGCCAGTCAGAAGATATTTAATATTTAATATATGTGGCGGAGGATTTTGGACCAAATGGGACTATGCAAACAATTAACAAAATGTTCCAGTACTCGTTAGTCAGGACAAAATCTCAAAAGTTATGCTTGTTGCTTTATCGCATCACATATGGTTAGCCAATTCACAAGTATTAATGGTAACACTTTACTTTAAGGACCAATTCTCACTATTAACTAGTTGCTTATTAGCATGCATATTTATATACATACTTATAAAGCACATATTAATGGCTTATTCTGCATGGCAATATTTTAGATACCTTAATCTACCCCATACCTAAACTTTAACTATTAATAAACATCAAATTTAGTTGTTTATTGAGGCAAGAGTCACAGTTAATAGTGAGAATTATTCTCTAAACCAATGGTTAAATTAATTCACAAATATCGATATTTAACATTAAACAACAAAACCAGTTGAGAAGCACCGATCTAGATCAATCCACTGTTTAAGCAGAAAAGCAAAGTAAATTGCTCTCACACCCTCAAGCAGTATGGATGTAGCAAGTTACTTCTATTCGCTATCGCGAAAGATGCGGTAAACGAACAAAAACCAAAGATGGGACAGAAAAGCACAGCATGAAGAATGAGACAGTGAAAAGGGGAAAGAAAAACAACTGCTTAGTGCAAGATTGATTCCCACACTAGTCTATCCCTGTGTTTAAGCTGAGACTGAAGGATTGTGTGGAAAAAATCATGTCAGGAAATCCCAAAGGGGGGAACAGCGTGAAAAGGTGACGTGACCAAGTGAGGAAAACAGGTTTGCAATCAGAATGGAGCATCTGTTCGCATCGAGAAGCATGCAGCATATGGAGCAAACAGTGCCAGGAAGTTTGTCATTCATCTTTCTGTGTGTTAGGATGCGCTACGACTTTGCAGCCAGAAGACAGTGGAGCAAAGCAAACCAGAGGGTTCTCCTCTCATCTGAGAGGCACGATTAGAGTAGGAAACCCTCTAGGGGCAGAAACAGACAGTCGAGCAGGTCAGTCACAGGAAGCGAGAGGCAGGCGGCAGGAAGTCGTCTCAGTACCTTGTCGCTATGGCTATGCTCCTCATTAAGTGTGGTGCTACTGCACGTGTCAACCCCTGAATCTTTGACCTGTGGCTCGCACCACTCCGCATCTTCATCGTGGGAGCGCTCCCAAAATCGCACCACTGTCTTTTGCCTCTCAGACGGGGCATAACTGGCGTCCAAAAAATATGTCTGCTCATTTGTTTTTCTTTTTCCCCTTTGAATGCCTAAAAGTTATGGATGATATAAAAAAGGAGGAGAAACAAAACATGCAGAGGCGAATTAATCGAGGGGAAATGGGGTGAGAGGGTCACAAGCCTCACCATAGACATTGAGGAGGCCTCGCTATGCCAAGATGCATGGTCCCACCAGTGACCATCCATATCTCCTGAGGACAGCACAGTGAGAGAACACAAACGCACGCACTCGTGTCAACAATATTTAACTTATATAGGCAAATACGCACCATTCATTTACTCACACGCTTTCTCTTACAGCTCTTTTAAAGGTGTAGTTCAACAAAAATGAAACTGCTGCCATTATTTACTCACCCTCATGTCGTTCGGCAAGCGTACAACTTTCTTTCTTCCGTGAAACACAAAAAAATATATTTTAAAGAATGTACTAGCCATTTTGTTCAATGCAATTACAACGAATGGGGACTGCAACTTGCAAAAAGGATGTTCACGATAGAAACTGCAATGCCTGATTCAAGAACGGATCGTTCTTCTGAGTCAGATCTTTTGAAAAAAATCAGTCGATCTGGTTTGCAAAATTAAATCACCATTCATTTAGTAAGAACTACTTGTGTGATACTGTTATGGTGCTTTTGCGAAACCTTCAGTCCCCATTCATTGCAATTACATGAAAAAAAAAGAACTAGTGCATTCTTTAAAAAAAATCTTGTTTGTTTTTCACAGAAGAAAGAAAGTCATACAGGTTGGTGACTAATGAGGGTGACTAAATGATGACAGAATTGTCATTTTTGGGTTAATTATCACTTTAAATTAACACATGTAACAATTTATATCACTTTTCTTTGTATACACTTACCTATAAAGCAAATTGAAAGAGAGAACAAATACAGATATTTTAAAGGTGTATAGTGTTACAAAAAAAGAGCATGAACTACAACACGACCAAAACTACAAGACATGTATTGTAGACAAACTACAACCCTGTTTATCCAGCAATTTGACAAAAAGAAAAGAAAAAAAGTCATAAATATTGGCTTCTTAGCTCAACATCTGAAAGTACATTTTCTGAGAAAGCAAATTACCTAAGTGCCATACATCTAAACAGCACTATTTCTGTTGACAGAGAACCTTTCTGTTAGGAAATCTTTATCTGGTTGGAGACACACAAAAATTAAAATCTAGTGCTTAAATGACATATAAAAG
Organism: Sinocyclocheilus anshuiensis; assembly: GCF_001515605.1. NCBI lineage: Eukaryota > Metazoa > Chordata > Actinopteri > Cypriniformes > Cyprinidae > Sinocyclocheilus > Sinocyclocheilus anshuiensis. The sequence goes on from NW_015554071.1 coordinate 462,162, forward strand.
ACATCTTTTTTTCTGTTTGATACAGCTCCATGCTGTTGCATAATGTACATAACACCATAAAATGCATCCCATTTTGCTGATGTTGTATATGGGATATTTAACACATACATATACAGTATATTGTGCATATTTTCTGTTATGAACACATAGATATTCTCACTGAATTCCTGGAATGTCAGGTTAGTTATAGTATCAAGGAATAATTTAAGGCACAAAACCTTTAAAAACACAAATGCCAGAGAGAGAGGAGTTCATCATCAATAAGAAAACCTTTAGCATATAAACTGGTATGTTATAACATTAGTTAAAACTGAAAAAAAAATCTCTATTTGCAAGCCAAGCGATCAAGCGATTTCACTCCATAACAGAGATTCAGGCAACTGATGGTGAGAAAGCAAACATTTCCATTAAAAAGTAAAGTTTCCCAACTTTTCAATTGTGTTAGTATGACATTTTAGTAATACATTTTATGACCTTACTTCTCTTGTCTTGCAATTATTTACATGGGTTGGCAAGCAGATGGATTTGCAATGCATCAGTATTGTACTGATACTTTCTTAGCAGTTTAAAACAAAGAACAAGGTCCAGTTTCAAGGTCCTTTAAATATAAACTGGACTGAATTTAAGGAAACCATAATCAAAAGGTTCACTTGAAATGTGCTAAATAAACTGGACTGGATTTAAGTAAACCATCATCATAGGACTCACTTCATGTGTGCAAAATAATAGTTATTTACATTTGCCTGTGTCATCAATACAGTATATTTGATTAAGAAACCAAGCTGTAGTTTAAAGATGAAAAATATGGTTATTATGCATCCATAATTTTAACAGCCAGATTCAGTGCAATATCACAACGGCACTATAATAAATGGATAAAATAATTTGTATCCTAGTGTATAGCACGGAAACTTTAATATTGCAGAAGTCTGATTACTGCTGCCAACATTGCATCATCCTGTCCCCAATTTCCCTGCCAGCATGCGGTGATATCTGTATGCTACCGTGAAAAGAATGAACGTTGTAAAAGCTTACTTCTGTAGACATTACTTCTGCCTTAACATACACCATGCCTCACAAACCAGAAGCGTTTGCCATTTGTCCAAGCACCATGTGCAGACCATTCCCAGCGCCTTCAGGAAAAAAAAAATTTGTTCTGTGTAGTTCCAATATATTGTTGATAATCCGTCTTTGCTGCACCAACCCTTTCAAACCTTGGCAAGTTAAAGTTCTGCAGAGCTGATTTACTCAACTACGTCCACCGGAACAAGGACTAGAACTCAACTGCAGCTCTTCAAATCACACTTGGGTCAGTCTTTAAAGGTCTTGCACATCCCCTTCAAGGAAGATGTCAAACCCAACTGTTTGCCTTTTTTTTTTCATTGCCTCTCAACGGTGTCGTTCTCTTTCCCTCTCTCTATCTCCTTGCACTGAAATGGAGTTCATGCCTTAGAATAATGAGCTTACCGTTATTCTTGTAAGCCAGCTCAAACACCCTGCCCTACATAGTCCCCGCATCACAACAGACTGTTTCCCTGAGTTTGCCGGGCTGATCCCTGACTCCAAGAACCCCTACAGTTTGCTCATGGCTCCATGGAAGCAAGCATTGGCCTCAATCGCTTGCACCCAACCAATATAACTATTCCTTTCTTTTAGATTTTCCAACCTTCCGGTTGGTGGTTTTTACACAAAAGTGAAAGTTCAGAGCAAACAATTACGTTATAAGTCCTTACTCCAAAGCACACAGCAGCAGAACAGTCATCATTCCAAATGTTGGCAGTTTGATGACATATTGACTTACCACCATTTTCCCAGGCTTCACACAGCGTGCCGTCTTGGTGTGTGCCTCCACTAGTTTGCTACTTTGACCAAATCCTTTTCTCTTTCTGCAGGTGGGGAGGGAATTGAGTACTTTGAACCAATCAGGTTGGGTTGTCACTGACTGATTGACGTATGTCCAATGGCACCCAATGGAAGGATAAGCTTGTCAGAGATCAAGCTCCTTCCTGTCTACAGTCAAGAGGTGTGCCACTCTTATGAGGTCAGATGGAGTGACTGGATGCCTGCTAGATTTGTGGAAACTAGAGTTTAATGTTGGATGCTGGATTGGAAATTTTGGGAAACATTCATTGTCTGAACAAATACCAACATGGTTACCCCACTGATCAAGCAGGAGATTTGTCGGTGTTTGTTGGGGTGGTGTGAGCCTTTAGAAAGCTGACTGAAACAGAGAGACTGAGTATGAGCAGGATGAAGGTGGAAGCAAGTGACTCTTTGAGTCACTACGTGTCCTACTTTCTTCTGCTCCACTGTAGCCTCTTGAGTGCATTAAGTAGCTGTGGTGGAGAGGTAACCATGACAGATGCACTGGTGTAATTTCACTTCCTGACTCTGACATGGAAGTGACCCTCTACCTCTGCAAAGCTGCTGGGACTCCCTCTCCCTACTTCTGCAGATGAAGCAAGGCTCTGGGGAGCTCTCTCTCGAGACTGCTCCTGTGCAAAGAGGCTTATCCAATTGAGCTAATCGTGGCCCTGACAACATCAGAGCTTTTAGGGGAGGGGAATATCTTACATGGTAGAAGAAAAAGGAGGAAGAGGAAGGACAGGTACTTCACAGATAGCAAAGATAGTAGCATTCCATATACATTCCTGGAATCCTAATGATAATAAGCACCATGACACCAAAAGAAGAGAAAATTTTAACTTTTGCTGGTACGCAACCACTGATCAATGGGAGTTTTAAAGAGTCCAGTTGTGCTTTCAGACATCCAATCTGCTGTATTCTCACTCATTTCAAACTGACCTTGCTCTTAAGTCACTTTTACACCAGAAGAGAAGTGCCACACCACGTTGTGGATACACTCTCAAAAAACTGTTCAGAAGTCATACCTTTAGGGGTACAACAGCTTGTCACTGGGATAGCACCCTTAAATGAATATCTTTTACTCCTAAAAACGTTCATAGTAGTACCTTAAGAGTACACATTATTACTCTAAGTTACCAATGCTCAATTTTTAGGGGTATATAATGGCTCATTTCCACCAAACAGTACAGGTCAGTACAGTAGAGTACGGTACAATTCAGGAAAGTACACCCTGATCCGGCTTGCATTTACACCACCAACAGTACCCTTACTTGATAGGCATAGTTTATGCCAAAAAAGTAGTGATCTACGTCAACCAATCAACGTTCTGCAGTGAGACTAGCTCCACCCTTTAGGTATCGAAGCACAACCCCAACGGAAGGGTACCAAAAAAAGTGGTACGGTACCATTTTTTGGTACCATTCACAACTTCTGACAATGGAAACAGACATAATTGCATACTAGGGGTGTAACGGTACACGTATTCGTACCTTTCAGTTCAGTACGCACGTGTACCGAACAAATCATTCAATTTTTTCAGGAAATTCATACAATAAATGCCGTTTTGGCACTCTTTGATGAGGCGTGACGGCTCGCTGCGTAAACGCTTCAGCAAGAGCATTTTGCAAAATATTAGACTATATAGCTACTCATTATATTTTACTTTGCCTGTTAGTGATGTCTTAATCATTTAATGTTTGTTTAAATAAATCTTTTATCAAACAAGTTATGACAGCCACTGTGTAAATGATTATATTTCAACAACAAATAGAAATTGTATAATTTAGAAATTAATTTAAAAACTGCATTGAGTGCAATTTACGTTTGCATACATTTTTTTTTTTTATTTGAGTGTTGATTATTATAGTTAAAAATAAATAGTAATTAAATTTAAGTTTGGGCTCTGTTGTCAATTGTAAACTTATAGTAATGTAAAATGGCTCCCTATAGTTTAGAGCAGAATCTGAGGTTGATTTGTATAGATTTTCTTTATTAGGCCTATTTCATGAGGTAGATTTAAAGAAAATTGTAATTATAATTGAATTTATTTAAAGAAAGAGCAATTTGTTCAGTAAAACATTGTTTAATTAAAAAAAAACAATTTATGTTTAGTATTTTTTCCTCCTGCTGTAACGAAACCATACCGAACCGTGACATCAAAACTGAGGTACGTACTGAACCGTCATGTTTGTGTACCGTTACACCCCATTGCGTACCGTACTGTACTGTACTGAACCTTACCACTTGGTGAAAAAGAGCCATTACAGTCAAAAGTTCACTTCAAGAATTAACAAAGCATCGATGACACCCCCTTTATGCATCTTTATGTGTTAAACGCTCCAACTGAGCTTTCCCATGTGTAAGACTCTTTATTTAAAATGCACATGCTGAGACATGAATTGCAATTATTTAATGTAGTAAACAACATGCCACAGATATTAGGTTGAAAATAATTTGGAATTCTGCTGTACGTCAGGGATTTTAAATTGTTCCTAAAGCCTCCCTGAGGTGCTGCCCATTTTGAATCTCTCTTTTTTTGACAGATCCAGTTCAGGCCATGGAGTGCTTTACTACTCAGTTAATTCAGGTGTGTTAAATAAAGAATACATCCAAAATGTGCAGTGCTGGGGAGATTCAGTTTGAAAAGCCTGGCTGTATGACTAATGAAGAAACATGGGCATGGCTGAGAAAAGCAATTTGGTTAGACATTTTAATTATCTTACTGAATCATATTAGCTGTTATACATGTCAAGATGTACCATGACTTGCTCTTAGTTGTTTGTCAGACCTACAGGGCATCAGGTCAGCTGATCTCATAGTAATATTCTCACTTTAAATGTCTAACAGCAAAAGCTATAGAAATTCATATTCTAACAGGAGAACAGGATTCTACTTAACAGTGAATGGCAATGTATGACTGTGTCCTGTGTCTCCATTCACACGCTAGCATCTTCAGCCCGGCTTGCATTACATAATTAAACCTGCTTGAATAATGAAACACCCTCCATGGTTTAAACCCTGGTCATGTGACTCAACCCATGTAATTGCCAGCGTCAGTGGATTCTCCTTTATCTTAAGTGCAGTTTTAAACTGAATTTAGAGGAGAAAGGTCACAGAATAACTGACATGTTATAACTGATCTCAACAACCCCAAAGCGCAGAAACTAAAACAAAAAGAATTACCAAGAGAACTGAATCTGAGGTCAATGCATCAACCTTGCAAGTCTTATACTTAATTTTCTCATCTTTTGACTTCTCATCTGACTGTGTTGAGAATATTAACTAAGGGGTTACTGTTACAAGCAGTAGTCTGGTTAATATTCAACAACAATTAATTATATAATGTAGTTGGCATCAAGCACAACTGAAAAAAAACATGCAAAAATTCTTCAACAAATGTTATCACTATGCTCTCTTAATTAAACAAGCCTCTCCAAATCTGTATTTAAGGCAGACTCAGTAAGACAACATCATAACCCACAGCATCATGACTCTAACCTCACCATCAACAAGTTCTGCTCTGCCAAAACTGACTCTTTTATTTAAGTGGGACAACCAAGAAGAATCAGTAAAGAGTAACCAAAATCATTTAAGGTCTAGGATCTGCTCCTGGAGATCTACCATCCTGCAGAGTTCAGCCACAACCCCAATCAAATGCACCTGAGCCAGCTAATCAAGGTGTTTAGGGTTACTGAGAAATTGCAGTCAGATGTGTTGAGTTGAAAGTGAAGTCTGCAGGAAGGTAGCTCTCCAGGAGCAGGGCTGGATATCCCTGATGTCAAACCACAAGATTCATCTGGCTGGTGTTTATAAGGTGCACACAGGCTGCATCCAAAATAGCATACTTCCCTACTACATGAAAAACAGTAGGCCTATGTTAAAAGCATAGTATGTGCAAATTCAGTAGACCCAAAGTCCTCCAGTGAACGAATACTCCTGGCGAGATTCTGAAGTGCGTATCTGATGGACACTTTACTATCCCATTAGGCCACGGGAGATGAGGATGGTCCAGTAGGTCACATGAAAATAGTGCAACAGTGTATCCATATTATATTCATGCTACACAAATTCATACTATATAGAACATACTTTTTAACAGTCGCAAAGTAGTTACTTTTTCAAGAAGTACCTATTTCACAGGCTCTAAATAATACATACAACAGCATTGAACTCTCTGCTGCCCCCACCAGGTCTGGAGCAACATGGTGGTTACCATGAAGGCATGGCTCTTTCTAGGAAACTGACATGACTGGAGTCACATCTGAAATTCCGGAAACGTTTAATGCAACGTTTCTCCCTAAAACACTGCAACGTTTACCAATCAGTAATTCAATAATTCCATTCAGAGTCAGCAGCGTTTACCTTTTTCGCTGAAGGACTCACTCTCCAGCTCCACATCCTCACAGCTGGTGTATTCTGGCGTGGTTGCCAGCTCCTCTTCTGAGCTGCTGAAGCTGCCCATGGTTCTGAGCTTGCCAAGGCGTTTGCTGCGGTGCGGTCGAGGTGGAGGAGGCCGAACCGACTCGGATTGGTCCGAGCTTAGAGAATCGTTTCGTAGCATGCTATCCATTTTGTCCCGACTGTTCCTGCGCATGGCTGAGCTAGGGTCCAAGTGGTGCTGTTGGGGTATGGGTTTCCTCGTTGGCTCCACCAGTCCTCGCCGGCTATCGCCCAGCACGGGGCTGCGGTGTGGTGTTGGTGGGCTATGATTCGACATCCGATGTCCCGGTGAGCTCCTGTCCATGGAGTACGAGCGTTGACTTGGGCCTCCCAACAGAGGGAGGCGCGACTGCCGCCCACCGGGCCCATGCAGAGGCTCGTCAAGTTCTGTATAGGCGAGCGAGACGTCACTATGACGCCGCTCGTGCCGAGCCCGTGACACCTGGGCATGTATGCGCATCTGCTCCTCGTAGGGCTGGGGTTTGACTGAGTAGCGCGCCAGGTTGGGGTCGCTGCGGTATCGGGCCTGGTATTCCTCCTCACGGCGTCTTTGGAGTTCATAGTCCTCTAGCTGGCCGTCCAAACGCTGGCCTTGCGAGTGCCAACGTCCTTGGCTGTCTTGATAACCGCCCACCTCATTGTACATACTTGAACTCCTCGGCGAATGGCCAGGGTCACGTCCGTAGTCGGACGGAGAGCGGGGCATGCCTCCTTCAGCCGGGGCATACTGCAGTCCTCCTTCCCCCTCCCTTCGGTTATATGCCGCGTTGGGGTCCCTGGATGCTGATGGGCTTCTGTTTCTAAGAATGTAAAAGGAAATGAGGTCAGTGTGAGTGGTCAATGCAGTGAGGTGAGGCTAAAATTCTTTTCAATCACAAATGAGCGTATGGCACCTTCATTTCTCTTCAAGTGATTCACACTAGGGTTGTACAAAACTACATACATTCGAAATTACCTAGAGGTGAGTTGTTTGAACATACATTCTGATTAAGGAAGCCCTGCATAATAACTTACACATAGAATGTATTCATGTATTCAAAAACAGCTGGATGTAGTGTTAAATACTGAAATGGAACAAAATGCATTAGTCTCAGGATGATGCATTCTTTGCAGGATGCTAAAGAATCAGCAAGTTGCAACAAAATTGCCAAACGTGCAACACAAATGTCCATCCTCATGTGTACACCTAACCCTAACAATTAAAAAAAAAAAAATCTTCAAATGTTTCTCAGGGTTAGCCTTGTGGTCAGTGCTCTGACATATAGCACAAGACCAAGTTTGAGTCACAAAAAAACAGTTCTTGCTTTAATACAATTCCAATGCCAGTTGTTCAGTTTTAGTAACAAAGGCACAGTTTTTTTCCTCACATCATATAAATGAGTCTTGATACATAAAAATCAAGCTGTCCTTATATTCTACTTATATTCCCCTTCGCAAGAGGATTATCATATTTGGGGTTCTGGGCATTAAAAAAAACCCTGAAGGAGCATGGCATCCTGATCCATGACTAATTTATGCCTTCCACTGTCTTTCTAGTCCCTCAGACTGACACAGACGAAAGTGTTCGATGCCACCAGTCACCTCAAGTCCACTGCCCATGAGTCTATCCCCGCTTGGCTTCAGGACTCTCTTGGTATGCAGGCATACATCAACAAGCATCGCTGTTGTTCATGCCCTGGAGCTCTTTCATCGTGAGGAGCCCACAGGGACTGTGAAGCTCTGCGAAAGTGGCCAGTTAGATGGGGTTTGGTGGTCTGGGACCTGTCTGCCATAACAGACCTTTGAGCCATGGCTTTCATAGCGGTTAACCTGTAAGAGCGGAGTGTTCGGCTCTGGCCAGAGTCATGAGGGGAAGTGTGTCACACTGAGTTTGAGAAACACTGCAGTGCCAAGACAGAGCCAGATGCATTTAGTTCCCTCCCTTTCTGTTTCTCTCCCATTAACTATGTTATATCACGCCAGGAAGTCTCACTTACAGCAGATGCTGCTACTCTCCCGCAGCTGGAAAGAGATTGTTAAAGTAAACAGCTATTTTACTATTGCTCATACTTACGTTTTGTGATTTGAACAAAACCATAAGCTTAAGTATTAAAGTTGAGTGTGAATGATCTCTCATCGTTTGTTTTATAGGCATGAACGATACTACAAATTATGTGGTTTGTTGAGAAGAGGTGCAAGGTTATTATAGTTAGCTAAAACTAAAACCATAAAAAAAAATTAGTATAACTTGATGCACTAAAATAACTAAAACTGAAATTAAAATGTATAAAAACTACAGAAATTAAAAATATAATTAAAAATATAAAAATATTTATAAAAAATATATAAATAAAAAATAATTTAATTTAATTTAAACTAAATTTTAAATTTTTACTAAAATTAAAATGAATAATTACTAAATAATGACTCAAAATAAGCAACATCTCTCATTTCAATTTAGTTTAACTTGAGGCACAAAAATAATTAAAACTAAAACTGAAATAAAAATGTATAAAAAGACATTAAAAATAATTTAAATTAAATATAAACTAAATGTAAATATTTTACTAAAATAAAAATGAAAAATTACTAAAAAAATGACAAAATTGGCAAGATCTCACATTTCAATTTAGTTTAACTTGATGCACTACAATAACTAAAACTACAACAAAAATGTATAAAAACTACATAGACATTAAAAAATAATTTTAATTTAAAATACATTTTTAATTTTTACTAAAATAAAAATAAAAAATAAAAAAAGACAAAATAAGCAAGATATCTCATTTCAATTTAGTTTAATTTGATGCACTACAATAACTAAAACTAAAACTGAAATACAACTTAAAAACTACATATATATTTTAAAAAATAATTTAATTTAAACTAATTTACAATTTTTAACTAAAATTAAAATGAAAAACTACTACTACTACTACTACAAAAAAAAAACACACACACACACACACAAAATGTTAATAAAACTGTATCTCAATGATCCAAACAACACTGGCCTTACTTTTCTAAGTGATTTGACTTGGAGACTGGTGGATAAAAATATCCCGTAGACCTACACTGATCTAAAAACCAATCTGCATTTCACTATAAAATGCTGATAACAACTTGGCAACCACCCATAATACCTTTGCATTATAGTGCTGGCTTTTGCATAGGCGAACATCTTATTTTTATTGACGTGGGCAATACATCATTAAATGATTTTGCAGAGTCAGCAGCAGTAACCATATTGAGCTGCACCATATTCCAGCAGTAAATGATTGCTGAATGTCTAAATGTAAATGTGACATCATCCATTGTGTCATCATATGCATGCTGCAATATGTTAAACAATGAAGCGATATTATTCCTTGATTTGTGCCTGCCGTCTCTGTGCAAAGCCCTATGAGCTTCTCAAATCAGAGCAGCCCGACACACAGATACAGTATAGCAGGAGAAACAAAACTCAAAGACAAAATCATTACAACATTCAGCGGCTGTTCGCTTTATTTTATTAGCATCCAAAGTGATTTGATTCAACATATTGCTGCCAACAGTTACGTTCATTAAGTAAAAGCCATGAAGCTATTTAAACATATATAACAATTACAATTCATAGTAATAAATTCACAGATGATATTTGTTTAAAATGGGGAATATAAACTCACTGGAGCAACTGTGCAATGTTACAAAAATAGGACTGAGTGTCAGTCAACTAAAAGCATCACATCACACATTAGGTATCATCACATCACACATCCCATCCTTGCTAAATAAAAGTATTCATTTCTTCAATCTTACTGACCCCAAATTTTGAAAAGCAGTGTATATTACAATAATAAGTATATATTGCATTAAAAGGGACTCAAACCTATAATGATGCTCAAAACAGCATCTTAATGGGACAAAAAGAAGAAAACAAACAGACTAAGTATTAATTCTATACCCACAGCATGGCATCACGAGATGTAAACAGCCCTAAACCTCATGCATGATAATCTTTCCCAACTGTACAGCCAGTTCTGTGCAAGCATTACTCAGGTGTTATAATTACTCCTATAGGAACATCTGCACGCCCGTCACAAAACCGTCAACTAAGCAGCATTCAGCGAGAGGCACTCGACTGTCACACGAATGCTGCACCGGCAAAAAAAACAATCCTCCACGGCCGAGCGCGTCGCGTGTGCACGCACCTGTCACTCAAGAGCTGCACATCTGGGCTGCGGGCGCGAGCATGTCGACCGCGCGGCTGCATCAAACGCAAATGCACCGCATGCTGCTGAAGGGACAGAAGAGGTCCGGCCAGGGGGGAAACAAGGTCACGGCTACAGGAAACGCATGCACTAGTCCCGTAGCACAGCAGCTGCTAGCTTAGTGCGTCCTCCACCCCTCCCAGCATGCTCTCGCAGATGCAGGCCACACCGGAGCAAAGAGCCAATTCTAGAAAGCCGAAGCGGGCCGAGAGGTGCCGAGGGGTGCCGAAAGGCCTGAATGCATGAGGTGCAAAGGCTTCTGGGAATGGAGAGCGGTGTTACCGTTTAATGCTGTTATCACAGTCTGTATATAGCTGGGAGGTCAAACACGACTTTACCCTGCAAGGAGGATTATGGTACTTAGCTGATTACTGGCTGCATGGCGGTTATTACTTAGCAATCGTACGGCCCGGGAACTCCTTCTCCGAGCGCCCAAGTCTGGATTTCAGCATAATCATCTTCCCCTTTGCCCCGGCAAACTCCAGGAACAAAGCGGGAACAATATCCCAGTCAAATAAACCTCTCTGGATATGATGCATCAGCATGTAGAAGTTGGCTGTCTCAGCATGTGTGCAGTAAATGCATGCGTGTGTGGGCGCCTTTCCCTGAGCTTGTGTGGGCGATCGAGCATGTGTGTGTTCACAAATATTCATACATCCAGTGTGTGTGTGTGTTTGTGTGTGTGCACGGTCTCTTTCTCAAGCGGACAGATTAACTCTGAGCCATGCGGGCATGTGTGTGTGTGTGTGTGTGTGTGTGCATCTGTGTGAGAGTGATAACACAGCGCCACCTAAAGCCAGTGAAATATATTACACGTTAGCTGATTGGTGGTACTTAAAAGGGTGTCTCACAACTATATAAAAATGTTGTGTATAACTTAATGGCTCAAGTAAATATCTACAAAACAGGGTGAATTATAGTACGAGTACACAAACATGCTGGAATTTAGGGGTGCATGATTTGGGGGAAATCAAATTGCTGTCTTTCAGATAAAAATTGTGATTGCCATTTAAAATGTGATTTAAAAATGCCAGGTTTGCTGTGGTTGTTTGTAGGGATGCACAATTTGACCAAAACTTTGTGATTATAAAATACTACCACTACTACTTCCACTACAATTAATAATAAATATTAATAAAATTATTAATAATAATAATCATTATTATTATTATTATTATTATTATTTAAACACTAATTGTCTTATTATTAAATAAAAGTATAAAAATACTAAATTAATCTAAAATAATTACTGAAATACTTATTATTGTAATATTTCCCTGTAAAATACAAAAATCAAGTATTAAAACAATTAATAATAATAATTTAATTTTACACTGCAACTGTAAAAGCGAAATACCAATATTTATGTCTGTCTTAATTACTTCATTTTCAAACGTTAAACCACTGAACTTTTGTTTTGACGGAAATGGCAGGGAGTCCTTAAAGCTTCTTCTTTGTTCATAAGCACTTCTCATCACAAGAATGTTTGGCACTTTTGTTGCCAAATGCATATTAAAGCGACCCAAACTCAAAGCAGATGCAAAGATGGAGTTCATGTGGAACAGCATCTACTGTGAACCGAACCACTTTGAGATGCTGAAACACTGGATGTGCTGTTTTAAAAATGAGCTGCTCATGTGTAAATGAACACAGTGCCGCACTTCACTCTGAAACACACAGCGCATTTATTTAATTAAATCACAGCCTTTGCAATTTGATAATTACACTAAGCCATATCACAATTTTGGTTTTATTTTGATAAACCATGCATCCCTGCTGAAACTGTATTCAGAACCTTCCTCAGAAACTACATTTTTTTTCATGTTTTTAGGTCAGTTCTTAAACACATGCTTAAACACTGAATCTACAGTGCCGCTGCAGAGAAATTACATTTGGAAATTACATTTGAGCTTGCTGTTTGAATTGAATGTGAAATATTAATATTGCATTGCAGGCAGCAAAAAAGTGAGCAAATGACTCTTATGACCCAGGCTTTTTTTCCCCAATACATCAAAAACACTTATGAGTTAGTGGGAGTGATTACTGAATTAATTACTCGCTCACTGAATCACAAGTCAGATCAGTTTTAATCGTGCGACTGATCCTGTGTTATGTTGTGTTTAAGGTTTATGTTTTTAAGGACAGACTAGTTTTTAAGGATTGACTAGTTGTGCATATGACAATGTGTAGTTAAAGATGCACATTACATTAGTTATATAATATCTGTAGTTATATAGGATAGCATTTATGTCAATCACTGCACTCCATTAAAATCTGTTTAAAATACATTAGTCAGTGTGAACACACCTTGCACAACAGCAAGCAACAGCCTAGCAACCACCTAGAACATCTTAAGCAACTGCACAGCAGTACATTACAAACCTCCTACGTCTAGCTTACATCTTCAAATCTAGTTATTTGTGTAGTTATTAAATCCATTTGGAGCTGCAAGTGCAATAATTCTCAGCCTCTTTGACTCCAAAGCCCTCATTGTCCTCAACAATAATCAAAGGCCCCATTACTTTTCCAGTTGTTATTGATTCACTAAATAAGGATTTTTAACAATGTTTTACTTCCTGATCAACTATTTTAGAGATTGGCGTAACTACAAAAATGTATATTCATTTTGAAATGTCCAGTTTTATGATTTTATTAATTTACATGACATTTCCAGGTCTAGAAATCACAATCAACTCCATAAAGCCTGAAACAAAATATCTACAAAAATAAAATATTTAAAAACAAACAAAATGTGTAGTTATATTAAATGTGTAGAAATGGGATTGGGTCTTATTCTTATGTTTACTTTATGAAAATCAGCAAAGATTTCACAGCAGAAAGACACGTGAACCACAAGCTGAAGGGAGACATTTGTACAATTCTACTAAAAGGCCTTTTACTTGCTGAAAAATGCAAAACTATCAATCAGAGAGAGAAGGCATGTAGTAGATCGTTTACAAAATGTTGAACATTTAGAGGCCTTAGAAATTTGTATCAATTATGATAGAGTATGATTTTAGGGTGAAATATTAGGCTACACCGATTCAGGTTTTATAAAACAGAGGGAACCCTTGTTCTTAAAAAAAAGAGATAAAAAGACAATTGATATAAGACATATCCTGATGTTTGATAGTTTGAGCTTATTTTAATGCCCGTATTGTCTTATTTTAAGTCGCCCCGCTGCGCTAGTCTGAATGACTGCACCTTCTGACCTGTTGTTGCCAACCTAGCAAGGTTCATCATCCAGTCCCACTTTACACCACAGATGGTATAAATCAAATCTGCTCCCGTACATTGATTTGAGCAGTGTTGTGATGGGCCCGCCGGAGCCTCCACACAGTCATCAGACAGCAGCGGAGATCACAGCCTCCAACCGAGAGGGATCCAACTGACCTGCTTCCATGTAAAGGCTCTAAGACTGCCTTATTAGCTTCTCAAAACACACACGCACATGCCGTAAGTAGGGCATACCCCAGTAGAGCGGGACACACTCCATGGAAGAGGTGCAGCGCATTCGGGGAAGAGAATCAACAACTGGTGAGGTAAACAGACCTGCCAATAAGATAACAACGCACAGGCAGGCAAATACTGGACACATAAACCTTAAGAGGCACACAAATCATTAGGAATGCACCAATATATTGGCCATTAATTGGTATTGGCCAATAAAAGCAATTCTATTTGACCCTATGAACCACCCGTAGTTCAAGCCAGGGTTGCCAGATACAATATTACATAAATATGGTATATAGTAATTCAGTATGATGGTATACATCAAGGTACCACGGTATTAGCATCTATTACCATCCCTTTACATCATTATAGCACCACAGTACAATAAAGTAGTACCATCACACTGTCTTAATATCAGCTGAGTTTAATACCATACTATATTTAGTATTTTATTGTAAGGGGACATCAGATGAAAAAAAAACACTTTTACATGGTGTTTGAACTAGGGCTGTCAAATAAAAATTCTAATTTAGAATATTTGTCAAATTCAAAATAAAAATGCATATTCTAGGTGTGCGTCAGGCTGCCTTATCAGTGGCGCAAGAAATGCGACGACGATGTAAGTGTCGTTGCTTTTTAATGTTTTTGTCTATCCAGTTGAACCCACTAGATGCGTCGCTGCTGTGTTTTTCATTAAAAATATTGCAGAAAAAGAGAACATCAATGTGGAGAAGTTCTTGTTTACGTCAAAACTGAAACCAAGCCGTTCACACAGAACACATATTTTTCTAGAGGGACATCTATCACCGTTGCACTCACATCTCGCACAAGAGAGCTGCATTTTTAGAAATGCATGTAAAATTAAAGTAAGTTCAACTTTTATGTTTATGGCGTTCTTTTTTTCCCATCCCACTGCATCTCATGTTTTTAAATGAAAAAAGTACTTTGTGTGATTGGCTTTTGTCCCTTTGTATTAAATATGCATATATGATGCTGTTTTGTTTATAATTGTTTAAGCAACTTAATTATATTTGGTTTATAAACATTATGTACTTTTTCACAGATAGTCATGCTATTTTATTGCTTTAATAAAGGTGCATTAGTAATATTTTGCTCGATGTGCCCTCTTGTGGCCTCAGGAGAGAGATTTTTTCCAGTTTTTTTCCCTCTAACTGAAATTATGCCTTTTAAATTCGAATATAATTTGAATATTGATAATATTTAAATCAAAATTCGAATTAATTTTTTCAGCCATTTTGACAGCCCTAGTTTGAATTTAAATGTGTGTTGGCAATGTGTGTACAAAACCACCCTATAATGATAAAAACCTACCCAGTGCTTTTTTTTAATCTTTGCAAATCGCCTTTCCTAATAATGTGCTAGTTAGCAAGTTCCACGACGAATGCGGCTAAAGTTAACGTCTCGCACCGTGTCTACATCGGACGCAAGCGGCGCAACAAAGAACTCATTATAATCAGTGATGCTGTCTACACTGGATGCGGCGCGACAGACAAATCCCAGACAGTAAACTGCTGCCTCGTTCTAAGGCAGTCTAAGGTCATTTACAAATGTATTTTAAATAGTTTTTGTGCAGTTATAACTGCATAAATAAGAATGGTGACTTTAACGGAAGAGAGGAGTAGGGTGAGCAGAGCTCATTAGCATTTAAACCCTTTAGACCCTAAAGAATCGCACCAACTTGTGAAAAATGGACATCCGATGACCCCTTTAATATAGCATTAGCTGTATTAAAACTTTATTTACATTATAAAAGCAACTGGCGTTTGACAATTCATTGTTACAATGCTAAAGAGGTTGTCAGGTTGTTTTGATGTGGTTCTTCAGGTTTTATTTATTTCTATGTTGCTATGCAGTTGCTAGGGTGTTCTGGGCTGTTGATGAGTCCTAGATTGTTTTGAGTGGTTTAGCATGCTGCTATGTGGTTGCTAGGGCTCTGGGTGGTTGTTAGGGTCTTGCTGGGTGGTTGCTAGGGTGTTCTTATGGCGCTTTTCCACTGCATGGAATGGCACGGTACTGTTCGGTACGGTTCACTTTTGGGGGGTTTTCCACTGGGTACAGTACCTGGTACTTTTTTAAGTACCACCTCGGTTGAGGTTCCAAGTGAACCGTACCGTTACCAAAACGTGACGTGTAAACTCTGCTGATCACTGATTGGCCAGAGAGAATTGTCACCACCTGCGTCACTGAACTTGCAACACAAACACAACAGAACCGCTAGATTTAAATCGGCACAGCCGGAAGGATCGAATGCAACTGTTTTGAATGAGCACACCTTTTTTAACAACCAAAAAAGTGGCTTTTTCGTTGTTTGTTGAGGAAGTACAGACATTCCTCTCATTGATAGCAGAGGAGCGGATCCCGTGAGACCTTGATGGGCCGACGCGGAATTAAAAAGTTTTTCAGGAGTCGTGGCAGTAGAGGCGGCACAACTACAACCAAATGTGAATAATCCCGCCCACTCTAAAGCGGTACTAAACTGCAGTGGAAACGCAAACCGAGCCGAGCCGTGCCGTACTGAGCCGTGCCGAGCAGAGTTGTACCACGCAGTGGAAAAGCATCATTAGTGTTTTAACACATTCCTATATGGTTGCTAAGTTGTTAAGGTGTTGCTGGGTGATTGCTAGGGTGTTCTAGGTTATTTTTAGAACACTACTATGTGGTTGCTAGGTTTCCACTCGGTTGTTAGGGTGTTGCTGTTTGGTTGCTAGGATGTTCTTAGTGTTTTAACACATTCCTATATGGTTGCTAAGTTGTTAGGGTGTTGCTAGGGTGTTCTGAGTAATTTTAGCATGTTGCTATGTGGATGTTAAAGTGTTATGGTGGTTGATAGGTGATCACGTATTGATCCAAGTCACTGGGCGTCTCTACTTAGGGTTTGTGATAGGGCTGTCAAAATGGCTGAAAAACTACATTCGAATTTTATACTTAAATATTATCAATATTCAAATTATATTCGAATTTAAAAGGCATAATTTCAGTTAGGGGGGAAAAAAAGCTTTTGGCTTCTCTCCTGAGGCCACAAGAGGGCGCATCGAGCTAAATATTATGCAAGTTTCTTCAAAGCATAATAAAATAACACAACTATCTTTGAAAAACGTGCATAATGTTTAAAATAATGTTTATAAACCTTATATAATTAAAGTTGCTTAAACAATTAGAAACAAAACAGAATCATGCATGTATGTATAGTTTGACGTAAATAACATCATCTCCGCATTGATGTTCTTTTTTCCCCACAATATTTTGAATGAACAACATAGCAGCACTGCATCTAATGGGTTCAACTGGATAGGTTAACAAAAGTATTAAAATGCAATGACACTTACATCGTCATCGCATCTCGCGCACCACTGATAAGGCTGCCTGACGCACACCTAAAATTCGATTGCAACGTTTTTGTATTCGAATGTGGATTTTTATTTTAAATTCGTTTATTTTAAATTCGAAAAATTTTTGACAGCCCTAGTTTGTGATTTGAACTCATAACCTTAAGTGTGTACAATAGTAATAATGATGCTTGCTTTAGCAAACACCACTAATAATATTTCTCAGTTAAATCACAGCTGACTGCTCTGTATGGTTAAAATAAGCTTCACCATTAGTTAGATTACAGAATGCTATAGACCTGTCATTTATTCCACCCCCCACCACCACCACCAAAGCAACACCAACAATAGCACTCAGAAATGTAACTCTGCGCTAAGTACGGCGTGCCAGACATGAGTCATACTTCAGAAGGCAGTAGCGAATGCTCCAGAACGCTGGTGCAGTACTCTGGATCTATTAGTATGCTTGTTGTGTTCCAAATATGCACTGATTTTAATTACCTACTCTTCCGATTCAGGGTACATCACTCAAATGCTGCACTTCTGATGGAGTAATGCTGTTTGCTGGAATCCAAAGCCCAGTCAACTTCCTCTCTTTCCAACAGAGGGGGAAGACTTAAAGAAATAGTTCACACAAAATATGAATATTCATATCTAATCGGTCATTGTTTATTCACCATCATGTCTTTCCAAACCTGTATGACTTACTTTTATACAAAAAAAAATATATATCTTTTTTTTACATGCGTTCCCTTGCAATCACACCACTGATCAAAAGTTTAGGGTAAGTAAGATTTATTTGTTTTTCTCATTATTTTCATTAATTCATAATTTTATTTAGCAAGAATGCATTAAATTGTTCAAAAGTGAGAATAAAGAGATTCATAATGTTACAAAACATTTCTTTATCAAATTTCAGTTGATTCTTGAGCAGCAAATCAGCATATTAGAATGATTTCTGAAGGATCACATGTAAATTACTTTTTTAAATATATTTAGATAGAAAACAGTTACTGTAAATTGCAATAATATTTCACAATATTAATGTTTTTATTGTATTTTTCATTAAATAAATTTAGTCATATGATAACTTAAATCAAAAACATTTTTAAAACCCTAATTCTTGAACAGTAGTGTACAATTAATGGGGACTGAATCTTTCAAACTTCAAAAACATATTATGAAAGTAGTGCATATGGCTTGTGCACTACATTCCAAGTCTTCTAAAGCCATACAATAGCTTTGTGTGAGGAACAGAACAAAAGTCACTTTTCATTGACAGTTTTTCTTTTGAGATGGATCTCTTTGATGAATCATTTGATCAGGTTCACAAAATCATCTGAACGATTAATTTGTGAATCAAACTGATCAGTTGAACAATTCTATTTTTATTTCAATCTGTTTCTCACCACAAAAAAATAAACTTGGAACACAATCCATACTTTCATGATGCCTTTATGGTGAATAATTTTGTCAGTTCCCACTGCTTGAAACTACATGGAAAAGAAGTGGCACTTCAGAATTTCTCTTTTAGTGTGCCATTTAAAAACAAAAAAAAACTAAAGTCATGCATGTTTGGAATGACATAAGGGTGAGTAAATTGGTTAGTATTTTCATTTCAAGCAAACTATTCCTTTAAATGCAATTCGGGTCTTGTAAGGATCGCTCTGTAACTAATGGCCACTCCAGTGTGGTGGGATTTGAATCACTTAGTCCAGCGCCGCACACAGACAGTCTCTATTTTGGGGCTGGACAGGCAGGTCATAGGGCCGTAGAGTGCCTTGCAGGCTGCTGAATAAATGATTTGTTTCTTTATTTAGTGGATGGCGGGCGAGTCGGCAGCCTTAAAAGAGGATGCGAGGGAAAAGAGTACAAAATGAACACACGTCGGTTCCTCTGACGCATGCGATGCAGCACAGCGCTGCGAGAGACGTGGGTGAGCGGTGCAGTCAGATGGGAGACTTTCTCGTCTCGTTTTAAATGAAAACAGATTTTCTTTCTCTTCTCTCTCTGAAAAAAACTACCCAATTCATCCACTCCAGTCGAGCCCTTTCTAGCACTTTCAATCAGATTTCACACAAAAGAAAAATGCAGTGCGACGCACGACGGCTGAAGTGCAGAAAATTGCAGTGGGGCTGAGCACAGAGAGCTAAAATGCGTTGGCGACTCGCTCGGAGCCAAGTATCGCTGTTATTTCTATAGCAAAGTTTGTTTCTCAAGGGCAGAAGTGATGAATATTGCTTTGCGTATTATCAAAGGCAGAGAGATGTCATGCTGCTGTCAGTGACGGAGAGGACGGGAGCTCTGGGAGGATGAAATGGCTGCGGGTTCGGGAAATGACACTCTACAGTGTAGCAAGAAGTGTTGAGTGCAGCCTTTTCATGTGGAGCCAAAAATGGCAGGGATGTAGGGACGCACCGATACTGAGCTTGTACTCGCTAAAATGCTTCGGCATGCAGCATATATGCAACACGTGCCTCAGAGATGCATGACAGATGAACACAATATGTGTGATAAAAAATCAGCTCAAAATATCAGACATGTTTGAAATCCTCTGGATGGATGGGTTCAGTCTGAAGCAAAAAACAGAGTCTGTGTCCATAATACTGCTTGATTTTCCGTGAAATCGGTCAACTCGAATCTGCAGATTTCTTCGGACTTTCTGCAGCTACAGCGTCAACTTCTTCAGACTGTAAATCTGGGCAAATATTAGGGCTGGGTATTGAGAGGGTATCAATTCGCAACAAGCTTGCGAATCGATTTCAATCTTGATTCAGTTCCATTTGATATTGATTCATTTGGATATATATGCAATCAGGTATAGAATTGTTTTTCCAAGGAAAAAGTCTCTCTCAATTTAGGGGTGTTTAGACAAAAACTTTTTATGCATTTTGCCCGTTCATTTACACAATGGCAGCATTTTAGGGGCCTGAAAACAAGTTTCAAAGTGTACGTTTTTGAAAAAGATACCGTTATTGTCTCACTTTAAACTACGATAATGCAAATTTGTGAAAACGCTAATGTTATGCACATGTGTATTACGTGTTCAGCCAACAGGCATCAGTCGATATAGGTTTCTTTACAAAGTAACATCGCCATCTACTGGCCTGGCATTAATGATACAGCATTTTTAGTCCTTTTCATGGATCCCTGTGAACTTGTGTTCTTGACGGATCTACTAAAACATAGGCTACATAAATATTGAAGAACAGGTTGAATAAAACTATATTGAACATGTAATATAGTGCATATTTTAGCAAAATGCTCCTTATTTGTAGCTAACATTTATGTAGCTAACTATCGAGTTTATGAACATTGAAAGGCTTTTCTGATGTAACTTTACATTACACATTGTGCCGTTTCAACTGAGGCAGCTACATTAATCTGTCACGCCACATTAAAGAGTGCTAAAACTGTATTTATTGTTTGAATTTCATAGTAAATTTGACAGAATTTAAAAGCTGAAACTTTGTTACATTTCAAAAGTAATGAAGCACAAAGCTTACTGCGCTTTATTGGATGATAGGCACGCTACAAATAATGTTTCTTTAAGTTTTGTTCACGCATCAACTGAAAACAGCATAGATCGATTCTTGGGATTTAGCAGTCGATATTGGTTCATTAAAATGAGAATCGATTAAAATCAAGAAATCGATATTTCAGCCCAGGCCAAGCAAATATCTGGGAAAAAATGTATAGTGTATTCCAGCCTTTAGCCAAATGAGAGTGAGAAGAAAGAATGCAAAGTGTTACGTTCCATTAGAAATAACAATGCATTGTTATGTTATTTACTCCTCCAAAAAGTAACACTAAATACTACTTATATTACTACACACTGCACAATGTGAAGAAAAATTTGTCTACAACTGATCCTCCATCTCATGCACTGCATCACTTTCCCCCCTGTTTTCTTGAAATATATTGAACATCTCCACATCTATACTTCACATTTTTCTGTTCCTGCACAGCTCAATCTTACAAAGGTAAAAAGATAATCTAAGTATTCGGCTAAATAATATGATGAAATATTATTGGTAGACACTCGTCTGTCCTATATAAATAACTCCATTCGTGATCTGAGAAACCTGACCTACTAGGCAAAGGTCAAGCAGCCTCCCATCGCATGCATTGATCTATTCCTGTTGACTAAGCAAGGCCACTGCCATCTAACTGACAGTCTTTAATGCTAAACGTATCTTCCTCTTCAAACACAATGAAGGAAACAGGCTCCCAATAGTGTCATCATCTCTTTCTGTTCTTTAGTGGCTACTTATTGTAACAACCACTGTGACAGAGGCTCAAAAATCATCTTTCTCATTGGTGTAATTCACTCAATAGATTCACAATGCTGTTGTTAATCAACCAATCAATGATCGTATTAGGACAAACATCCTGCCAGCTAAATGGCGTCATTTAAATTTAACCTCAGCTTAAGGATCAATAAACCAACACCAAACTCCAAGTCTTGATTTATCTTCACCTTGTCCATTGCATCTGCCCTGAACTTATTAGTGCTGCATGATAAGGCAATGCTCACTATTGTTATTGCTATAACTCAGCCCACATTGTTTAGAAATGAATAATGAATCAAATCGTGTGGCTGATTGAGGAAACGGTGTGGTATTACTGTTCAAAGTGATCAGACTCAGAGTTTGTTTCCTGGCAGACGGCATATAAAAGTGGAAAAATCCCATATTTTTCCCACTTATTAGCTATGTTTCCATCCACATATTTGAATGCACATTTTGAGATATTGCATAAAAAAACACTAGATGGAAATGTCAAGATGTGTATAAAAACTGTTAAATGTGCATTAAAAAAAACGTATGCTATCAATTGAGGTGTTTTTTTTTTTTTGAAAAAGAAAACATGCATAAACTATGACAGAAACACATCTACCAAATAAATTCCTAAATGCGCAACAAAAAACTGACTTTGAAATCACTTTGCCTTCATAGTGTTGGGGAGTAGCTAGCTACAAGTAGCGACGCTACTAACATAACTACATTTTTCAGTAGCTCCGCTACTTTTAAAACAGTGTAGCTTTTCCAGTAGCTAATTACTTTTTCCAGCAAGTAGCACGACCAAACGCTACATTCTGTTTTGCGTTCTGACGAGTCACGAGCCTGTAATGCATTGAAGCAGCGCAGCGTCTTCTTCTGGTTAGCTCACAAACTAAATTTGTTCACTACTGCCATCTGTGGTGATGTCACGCATCTCGCGGCTTTACAGTCTGTCCACCGACAAGAGATCGTCTGATGATTTTGCAAAGGATGTACAGGAGTGGATATTTCACATGAATCAACTGTAATTTGTGCAAAACAAAGATAAAAATGCGGTCTACGTCGAAGACTTAAAGCATATACAGGAGGTGAATAATAGCCTTTTTAAACTGATTAATGTTCCTTCTTTATTGCACTCTATATCAAATGTCTATTTTACAATTATGAACATAAAATAAAATCGCGATACAGTAGTGTGCTTATCATTTGTCGTTGCGGCGGGATTCCACAACAAAGCGCAGTATTCATGCACGCAGCTGATGATTGACGTCTCAGAGCGGCTCCATTCACAGTCAGTAAATTCTGCATGTGCTGTGAGTTTAACCTGCTTATTTTACGACTCCTCCATATCTAGTTTAAGTTGCATTCATTTTGTTCTTGCATTGATGTTTACATTTGTAGCAATTTTGCACTTTGACAGACAGTTTGAGATAATTTAACTATATAACTATATTTAATTATTGTGTGTATCGGATAGTTTACAAAATCAAACGACTAGGAGACTTTTTTTTATTGAAGTGTCCCAATCAACCTGAATTCACCCTACTCTTTGAAATCATGATTGCATTACAATAAACCCCAAATATCTTGTAATTTCATTATATTTATTTATAACTTTATTAGAATGCTTCATTAACAATTATTCAGTTATTTGTAATGTTAAATGTAAAAATAAAATAATAATAACAAAAATTTAAAGTTTCAATGTAGCTAGCTACTTTTTGATAGCAACTTGTAGTGTAGCTAGCTACTGTTTCAGAAGGGTAGCTTAACTACATTAATTTACGAGTAGCTTGTAGCTGGTCAAGCTACAGTTTCAGAGTAGCTTCCCCAACAATGCCTCAACAGATCATGTGACTGCTCCAATCTCATTGCACACCTTCTAAAATATTGTTTCAGTCATTCTGAAGTCAACATTTTTCATCACATGTGACGCGCTCTATGAAGGACTGGGCATTTCCTCCTTACATAAAACATATTGCTAGTCCTAATTTGTGAATAGCCGCTTTTTTACGTTGAAAAACACAAGATGGGGGCAATGAAATGGGAGAAAGACACAAGTTACGAGACACAACTTGAAAGGAGCTGTATATACTGTATATATTTTTTGACTGTACTAAAGCATAAAAATACAGATATTTAAGAAACATGGGTTAAACTTTATTTTAAGGTGTCATTGTTACAATGTAATTATAGATTTAAGTACTGAGTAATAATAATTAACTACATGTACTTACTACATGGTTAGGGTTAGGATTAGGGTTTGGTTTAGGGTTACTTGCATGTAATTGCATAATTTATTGTTATTATAATAGTAAGTACATGTATACGTAATCACTACGGTACACCTATAATAAGTTTTTATATTTGGACTTTTTAGACTGGTTCTAGTAGGAACCGAGTAGCCCAGGGGCGCCGCTATGGTTTCCGGGCCCCCTGAACATCATTGACTCAGGACTCAGAGATGCTAACGGTCTAATCAGATTCAATGATCTATGCTAAGCTAAGCTAAAAGTGCTACTGCCAGACCCGGAGATCGGCTGAATGGATTCGAAAACTGTAAAACTCAACTGTTTAACTCTAGGGGAGTTGGAAAATGAGCCTATTTTCAAAAATAGTGGAGTGTTCCTTTCATTTATCTTTTCATTAATGAAAATTAAATGATTTTTATTTAAATATTGTATGATTATTCCTTTTAAAAAATAAGGGTTTAACAATTTTAGTAGTAGTATTACGTACATTCTGCTGAACAATAATAATGTATTTCTGCCACAATGTCTTCAAGTTAAACCGAACTCTTATTTTGAATGGGTTGCCTTGAATACCTTTAAATTTCTGTGTGTTGTGTATGATATGACGCTAGTTTTACTCAAATGAAACGGTAAAATGCTCTGGAAGTGACTCTCAGAGCAGTTCTGGAGATGTTGTTCACGTATTTACGTACTCATATATATTGAGGCGGCAGAGGCTGAAATCACCGCGAGCGTCACGCGAGCTTCAGTACGAGTAGTAAACGAAACCGTGCATCTGCGCCATTCATTAACACAGAGACACATAGAACATGCAGGATTCATATTTAAATAGTCTTTTTGCGGCTTAATTTTTTACAAATACTAGTCCATATCACGATTTGATTGAAGTGTAATGACCTACTTTTGATTAATTCATCCAAACTTTGGCAAATTCTGTGACATTCCGCGTTAAACTGTAAATTACATTTTTCTAAGTGGATTCCACAATTCCGTCTGCGTTTTCCGCATCGCAGAAATCATAGGGCCCTACTCCAGCTACCATGCTCTTCCACAAGATGCATGCAGTTCTGTTTATTAACTGCTAAATCACCAAAAGTTACAGACTACAGCTTTAAAATAAAGACGAAACATGCTAAGTTTACATACTTGTTTCTCTGAAAAACAATGCTAAAGCCAGTTATTCTGCTGTTAAATGTGTGTTCCGTGTCGGAATGTCTGTTTTTGTTTTGGTCTGTGCGATATCGCCCACTGCCAATTTACCCAATAGTATTTCGACACCCCGGGTTGCCAGTTGGCAAAAAACACAGCGTATTGCATCCATCGATGCCAGCAAACAAACTGGATCAGAGATCGCAGATTCTACCAGATCTAAAAAGCCCCAGCATCCATCTAAAAAAACTCTATGACCAGAGGAATGTTAAAACACAGAAAAATCAACTCATCAATTTTCAATGTAAAGCTTGTTGCCTTCTGTTTTAAATTGTGCTCATTCCTGCGTGTCCTCAACCTGTCAACCTGCGTGATCATTGAGTCTGAGGAGGAGGGACGAAAGAAACAACTCTCTCCAATATGTAGAATTTGGACTGCAGTACCCGTTACAACCACTAGCTGACAATTTTACATACTGCAACTTTAAAGTCGGCATGAAATGGAAGTTGCGATTGTCTTTTCTTCTCTGCTGTGACATATATCCGAGTGAAACGGCATCTGAGATGAGAGGACGGGCCTTGATTTCATCCTTCGGCAATTCGTCCTTCGGGAATTGATTGGATCGTTGGAAGGTGGGGCGTTGCAAACAAAATGGAGGCAGATCTGAATGCCAGTTTGCAGTTAGTGGTGGGGGATTCCTCTCCACTGGATTCACAGCCGACACCCAAGCATGAATAAATGTTTTATTTATTAAGGATGACGACAACGATCAACTGCACAAAACATGCCTAAACGGCGCGTGCGAGAGAGAGAGAGAGAGAGAGACTGCCTGAATGACTGAGTCCTCAATCAGATTAAGTCATATTCATGAAAAAAATTTGTTTGCGATGTCCTAAGAGTAATGTTGTCATAATATCCTAATATCTTTTCAATGTTTAGGGGTAAAGTACTCCCTCATGACTGGTGTCAGTGCTATAAAGTGAAGCATCAGCTTCAGCTTTTCCCCCAGTTTTTGTTATGCTGGTTGAAAGTCTCTTCACATCCCGATAGCAATCATTAAGTTAAGTGGTCTAAATGTATTTATATGTCTTTATATATTCTGTGGAAGGCATAGGACCAAGAAATGTTCGTCCAATCAAAACGCTCATTCCGAGCATTTTGATTGACTTTCCTACCTGCCTGTCAACATATGTATTAGCGTACCTCTGCGCACCCGGTTCGCGCAGACAGGATACGTCATCAGCTGTGCAGATAGAGCGAGAATGGCAGGCAAACATCAACAACCTGATCTTCCTTCCTGGTATTGTAGTACTTTTACTAACTGTACTATAAAGTTTTCTCACCGGTAAATGACATATAATGTAGCCTATAGTAGTAATGTTGTCTCTGGTCGTCTGATGTGTTCGCGAACTTCGCGTTCATGCATTCAGGAGGCGTGGCTTTGGACAGCGATTTGTAGGGAGGGTGGGACGTTCGCTTTCAGTGCTATCAGGCTAAAGTTAGCATTTTCCAAGATCTCCTACTGCACCTTTAACTTGTGAGCCATTTTTAGGAGGGCCTTTCATGCACGAGACACTGCAAAAGGCGCGAGGACGCAAACACAGCGGTCAAACACATCCATCAAACGCATGTTCCCACAGAAAAAAAAAAACGCAGCGCAGTGTAATGCAAAAACCTGCTTCATGTGTTGCACTTGGAAAATAACTTTTTAATAAAGAGAATGTTACTTGAATCATGTAGTAACATTTTTAGGTTGACTAGTTAAATGTTAAAAAAATCTAAATCATTTTCTTGAATCTGCCAAACCTTCTGAAAAAAAAATGTCAAGATTTTATTATGTGCCCTATCGCCCAGCCCCAGGTGGGCTTTTATTTGTTGGGCCAGTAAGTAACCACCGAGCAATGCACCCACAACACCATGGCAACTGCGTAGTAACACTCAACAAAACACTCAGAAATCCTTACAAACCACACGCAGCTGCCTTTTTTAGCAACACCTCTGCAAACACCCATAGCACCCCAGCACTGTGCCACTGAGATCTGCACAGGTAAGCAGTAGGGCTGGGTAAAAAATATCGATATCTCGATATTAATCGATTCTCATTTTTACGGAATGATATCGATTCTTAAATCCCAAGAATCGATTAGTCTAGCCTGTTTTCAGTTAATGGACGGAACATTGAAGGGGACCTCCCATCCAATATATCGCAATAAGCCTTGTGCTTTGATACTTTTAATATGAAACAAAGTCTCAGATTTCAAATTCTGTCCATTGTATTGCAGTATTCAAACAATAAATGCCGTTTTGGCGCTGTTTAATGTGGAGTGTCAGATCACTGTAGCGCCTCAGTTCAGCAGATGCAGCAGCGTGAGGCGTACGTGAACTGATCATCTCCTCCACATTAATACCAGTTTCAGCACAAAATAAACATGACTAAACATCCGAAGGCAAGTTAAAAGAAAGAGTACAACTTTACAATCCATATCCTGTCTCATGTAATCGCTCAATCTGTGTTTCAGCCGCGCAAAGACGTCAATAGGCCTATAACGGCTTGTAAACAATGTTACGTAACGTCACATTTACCTCAGAAAAAAACATATTTGGTGACCATAAACTCATTAGTCAGATAGAAAAATAAACTGTAGAGAGGGGCATTTTGCTAAATATATGCACCATAACATATTCATTATAAATGTTACTGTTCTTCAATGTTTAATTTATGTTTGAATAAATCCATCAAGATTTCATGACAGCCACCATTATGTTTATATTTAAAAAAACAAAAAAACAAATTGAAGTAGAAATATTATGTAATTGTAACTTTATTATTTTAAAAACTTCATTAAGTGAAATTTTAATTCCTTGAGAAAATTTGGCATGTACTGTACCTGATATATAACCAAAGTAATCGATATTGAATCGAATCGAACTGGTAATCAAATCGAATCGCAAGCTTGTGAATGAGAATCGAATCGAATTGTGAAATTTGTGTCAAAACCCAGCCCTAGTAAGCAGCACTCACACACACTTTCTTCAGAAAATATCAAAATCTTGTTCCATTTGCACTTTGTCTGAAGAACTTACAAGATAAAGGCTTCATTAAACATTTAACTTTAAACATGTAGAGTTTTCAGTCAAGGGTCTGTGCAAGGTGTGCAAGTATAAAAAACAAACTATATGCTAGAATTTTCTTAAAATATTTTCAAGAATTTTATTTTTTAAATTATTGAATAAATATTAACGAACAATCTGAAGCAAATCATTATACAATGTAATAATATAAGTTACTGTTACAATAGTTAAACTACAATAATATAACCAAGAAAACATTTTAAAAAGTATATTCTGCTCTCTAAGGTTGCATTTATTTGATCAAAAATACATTAAAATAGCATCTAATAGCAAAATATTCATTAAAAATGTAAAATAACTGTTTTCTATGTGAAT
Organism: Sinocyclocheilus anshuiensis; assembly: GCF_001515605.1. Classification (NCBI taxonomy): domain Eukaryota; kingdom Metazoa; phylum Chordata; class Actinopteri; order Cypriniformes; family Cyprinidae; genus Sinocyclocheilus; species Sinocyclocheilus anshuiensis. Next base: position 490,628 of record NW_015554071.1, read on the forward strand.
ATATTTTAAAATGTCATTTATTCCTGTGATCAAAGCTGAATTTCCAGCATCATTACTCCAATCTTCAGTGTCACATGATCTTCAGAAATTATTCTAATATACTGATCTGATGCTCAAAAAATATTTCAGATTATTATCAATGTTGAAAACAAATAAATGCAGCCATAGTGAACAGAAGAGACTTCTTTCAAAACAGATAAGTTGAAACATGCCTCTTATAACATATGATGCATAATAAGCATGTTTACTTTCATCACTGGAGCTGCAGCTCTTTGACTTTCCACCACTTGAAAAGAGAGAATCATCCAGTCCAACATTATAACAGCTCCAGCCCGCAGCGGGATGGGCTGCTCTGACTGTCCATCGATCGGTTTGGATTTCCATTAAAAGGAGCTGGTGCACAAGGCCTGACTGATTCAGAGCGAGTGCTTTTGGGAAGAGAGTACACCAGAGAAAATACAGCTCCTAAATAATCAATGATTGAGGGAGTAAATCAGCCAGAGTGAAAGAGGCTAAAATGTGGCCGGCAATTAATTAGGACAGCTGAGGGAGTCGGATTCCATTTCTGTAGCCCACCACTCACATGCAATATCAACAGCATTAGCACAGAGACCGGGATACATGAAATGATTCGGTCCATTGAGATATGGGTCGCTGCTAAGTGGGTATAAGGATTTTGCAAATACAGTATCAGCTGGAATTGTAAGAAGGACTGGGTGGTGAGACGCGATACACAGCACTGGGAAATGTGTAGAAATACTGCTATACACACCAGCATAACTGCTTATTTATTATTATTTATTTATTTGTGAGACTATCGAATATCCTGTAAAAAAAAATACTCTTAAATATAAATGCATTTCAAAGTTGTAAATAAAGCAAATTCAGTAATTCTACTTCAAAATGTCATTTTTAATTCAATGTGTTACTTCTTGTTTCTGTGATTATTTGTCAAATTTACTAGGAATTTCTAAATGAAAACTGATTCTACGTCAAATTTTCTTAGTGTATGTACAAAATATATTTGGAATTACATGAATGTAAAAAAAAAAAGGTTTTAGGTTTACGAAGCATATGTGTATGATAATAATGGATAATGGATGAATAATAACGTTACAAATGGCAGATGAAATGATTCATCAATTTACTTTGTTTTTTCATTTTTTAAAAACAATATACAAATGCTCATTTTGAAGCGAATGAATAAGCATGCAATGAGGATCTCATCATCATTATCACACACACAAACTCATCAAACAGACTCATTCACTGGGAGTCAGACTGTCATGTAGCAGCCGCCTGCATTAAAGTCTGTCATTTTGCCAATACATATTGTATCGGAAAACATTATGCAGCATAAGTGAAATGATTTGTGGGTGACAGTCCACCTTTGAGAGATTTTACCTAAGTAAACCAAAAATAACCTCTGAATAAAAGTGTCCATCACCACAAAAATAGCTAAAACTATTATGTGACTCACTTAGCTTCAGTGAAGCTGCGCCACAGCTTCAGTGGCGCAGATGGATAAGCGCATGTCGTTGGCTTTTGGGAAGTCGTGGCCTAATGGTTAGAGAGTTGGACTCGTAATCCAAAGGTTGCGGGTTCGAGTCTCATACCGGCAGGGATTGTAGGTGGGGGGAGTGAATGTACAGCGCTCTCTCCCTATGGGTCACCATACTTGGCCACGTCACGTCACTTTTTCAATTTTGTGTGATTACATTCTCCTAATAACAGTAAAATAATTTAATACACTTCAAGTCCTCCTCATTTGGATGTTTGAGTCAAAAGTGAGTCAACATTAAGTCAACAATGACTCTATTTACTTTCCTGAAACATATTCTGGGTCTTTTTTAGAATGCTGCTACAAACTACAAAAATACTTGCCTTGATCATTTTCATCAAAATGTAATCATTTTACTATGTAAGCCTTTACGTAATTTGGGGTTCCTGGTCAAAAATGACCAGCCATGTTAAAAATTGCTTGTCAATCTTTCATGATGCTATGTTATCACCAAATCTTGGGGTTTGTTTTTCTTTTTGGAACTTTGACTTGGCCTGATTTAGGCCTGTTGATTTGAGCTCATGCGCCTCAGATTTTGAGTGAAAAAAGCATTACCTGTAGATAATATTGGCTATATTTATTTTAAACAATGTAGTGAATAAGCTCAAATCAATGAGATTGAAATAAAACAAATTGATAAAAAATATAGCATAAGAAATTTATAAGCAATTTTTATCAAAATTATTTTCGTAAGTTATTATACCCAGTTTGAGTAACATCAGTATTTTTCAATCCAATATCCAGCAAATGAAGGGATAAAATTAATCAGATTGTTCTGTTTCATTATAATAAGTGTGAACGCTGGCTTTCGAACCTTAGTGCAAAACAAACTATCTTCCAAAAGGAATTCTGATATGAACACAATGCAGACCAAAGACATCTAAACTACCAAAAACAGGACGTGACGTCATAAAATGTGACCCTAAAATTCCTGCCACTGTTTTGACTCATTTATACATTTTGTGAGTTATAACCTCATAAAAATACCACCATACCTCATTTAATATACTTTTTCACTGAGAAATACATCAGGTTAATTAATTAATGAGAATGCCATGTCACTCTGATTTGAAGTAAAAATTCAGCATATGGTTTCTTCAACACATGCAAACTATGCAGAGCCACACAATTTTAAGCACTAGTGCAAACACTCAAGACAAGCCTAAATAATCTGTATTATTTGTGTTTTTGGGGTTATTGTTTTACATGTTGTACATTTCATGGGACTATTGCTGCCATGCAATTTTTCAAATCCTTTCTCATCTTATTCAGGCTTTATATGCAGATGACACATGCACATAACAAAGTGCTCCTGTGAACACAAGACTCTTGTGAAAGGCGCCCGTGAATAAACCAGTCCAAAAAACCATGACACTGTAGCCTGTATGTTGTGAATAAAAATACACTGCTGTTTGTTTGTATTATGATAAAACCCATATGCACTATTTCCAGGCATGCCTGGATAATATTGCTTAATAAATCAGGACTTCACTGAATGACTCACTAGGACATTTTCCCCAAAGCAAGTTATTGTGCTTGAGTTATAAATAGCTCAAGGCTCCTCATAGTCTGAATTAGCGTCAGCAAAGAATCAGCAAAAAAGCATGAGGGAGAGCAATTTATTACGCAAAAATAAACTGCAATAGAATTTTGCACAGGAAGAATTTAGATTAAAAAAGAAAAAAAAAGTATAACAATGCACTATAAAAAGGGGGGGGGGGCGGGGCTGATGT
>NW_015554071.1:494339-507311 GCF_001515605.1 Sinocyclocheilus anshuiensis
TGTCCCATTGCCCTATAAATCCAAGCGCAAGAAGCAATGATCCCATCTTGGATTTATGAATAAATAAATAAAGTGCACTGGCAACAACATTATCAGTCAGTACATACTGTATATCACAGTGTTACATGCTTTCTTTGTCGGCCTTTATGATGTTGCTAAAAAGAACATTATTTTGTGTATTTGATGTAATGCAATATGTTTATGATTTTATGAATTTAAGATTCAAAAAACACATTATTTTCCACATACTGTACATGATTGTTTCTCCTCTATGCCCCGCCTTCTGAAACGCGTCGATTTTTACAAAGCTCATCGGACTGCAGCGAGAATAAAAGTTAGGCTACGCCTTCTTTCTTTGCGTGAACATTTGGGCGGCATTATGCAAATCTTCCCACACAGTGACGTAGACATGTGGGGGCGTGTTTAAACGAGGCGTTTTAGGAGGCCGTGAACCAGTCTTAACTTTTATAAAGAATATCTCTTTGGGTTTGAGACTTTAGTCTTTGCAACTTCAGGAATCTTATCTATTCACAAACAGCTTGTAACACTCCAAAGAGAAAGGAAAACTTGAAATCGCATCATATGACCCCTTTAAATTATGTGGTTGCATTTAAGAATATTATGAATCAAATTGCTAAATGACTACAATAACCTACATTAAATACATTTTAAAAGTCACACCAGCTAGTTAAGGTAAAAACTGCATCTTTTCACTTTTCTACATTGTGCTAAGTAGTCTTATACCCTAATATTAAATAATCAGCATTAATTTCTGGCACTTGTAGTATATAAATAGCAATATAAATTATTTAATTTATATAGATAATAATTAATGGCTATTGTAATAAAGAGTGTTCCCATATTCTCAAGCAAACAGCACAGTGTATCAAATGAAGTCGTTTGGCACGGAGGCGCAGTTATAAAACACCCATGCCAATCTTAAGCGATAAATAGTGTCGTAAGTTCAAACCCGAATGTCAGTCTACAGCACTGGATGTGCCTGTAATGTATTTCTGTATTTGTTTAGCTCTGGTGTGATGATCGGTGAGCGGGTATCGATCGCCTCACCTGCCGTTTCGCGCCTGTCCCAACAGCTCCGGCTTCGAGATGTTCTGGGGTGGCTTAAAATGCGATAGAAAAGAGCTACAGAACTGTCGCAATGTCCCAAATTGCATTTTCACCTAACCCCCCTCCTCCCTAACCGAACCCAGTAGTCTTTCACTTGAGGAAACAGCAGCAGCACACCCACAGCCCCGCGACCGCTACATCCGACGCGCTGCCGTGTCGATCAAGTCCCATATTTTCCCGGAGATCTGATGGATGTGCGCCTCATGCTCCAGCCCTGAGGTGCTGCTGCGGCTGCTGGGAGCGGGGGATGGATTCTGTCTGACGGCGTGCCAGAGAGAGAGAAAAAAACAGTGCTGCATTTTTACCGGCTGCTGGAATATCTGGAGCTGCGTCCATGCGCCACCGTCTCGCCTCGGAGAATCAGACAAACTGGAGCAGCACAGACTCTCTCTCTCTCTCTCACACACACACACACACACACACACATCATTCTTGACGCGCTCGCATGGGCTGCTTTATTGCACGGCTCTCTCAGTGAGAGATGCGCAAACGGGAGCATACTGTTACAGTGAGCTCTAACTGGAGAAGCACAGCGAGGCAAAACAGCGAGCCTCCTAAACTGCATTTGTAGGTGAACGCATATGATGTCTAGGCAGTCATCTTACTAGGTTTTGAGACACAGCCAGTGCGCTGGACTTGATTTCAGCGACATTCAAAGCATTGGAGCAGCGCGCTCTACTGTGCACGACTGATATATGTAACACCTTTACGAGCCAACCTAATTTGTTATTTACCTAATCGACGCGGTTCAAAATTGCTCACTTTAGGCAGTGATATTTGAAGAGGATCTGGCAACCTAAGGGCGTCTCTGGCGAATCGATTCTCCTTTGGCGTTCTGGGACGCGAGTACACGTTTTCATTTCCTAGCGCTGCTACAATCATTGATCACATTTTATTGACATTTTCTCCTTTTTTTCCGTTTGTTTCTCTTTTTCTCTCTGTCATCATCGTTATAAAAGCTAATCACAACTGCCATCGTCATCATCATCATCATCATTACAAAGGATCATCACTCGAGCATCCCAGTACTCTAGTACGCTACTTAATCTAGTACAAAAATAGTAGTTCTCTAGAAAGTGACAAAAATGATGAAACCACAATTTGATTAGTGGACGATAACATTCTGTATAAGCCCACGCTGCAGTTTTGTCATCTGTCTCTTTAAATGCTCATGCTCTTTAAATTTGGGTGGATTCTGATTGGCTGCCTGCCAATGGTTTTTATACTTAAATCATTCTGAAAGTAATTCCAACCATATTTTGTGTCTCCGTGCTGTTATTGTTGTGGTGTAAAATTTGCAGTTCTCTTATTCATAGTTATAGTTATCATCCTTGGTGTGAATGGGCCTTTATGTTGTGACTGGTTGAAGGAATAGTTCACCCAAAAATGAAAATTTCCTTAAAAAGTCAACACCCTCAGGCCATCCATGATGTACAGTAGAGTTTGTTTGTGTTTGTATTGTTTTTTTGTTTGTTTGTTTTTTCATGGGAACAGATTTGGATACATTTAGCATTACATCACTCATCAATGGTTCCTCTGCAGTGAATGGGTGCCATCAGAATGAGACCTGATAACAGCTGATAAAAACATCACAGTAATCCACAACAGGGCTCGCAAAATTGCTAGCCCGACGTCCCGGGGCTATTGTGTTTTCCAGTCGGGCTACCAAATTGTATCACTGCCCTGCCCGACGGGCTATCTTGAACAGTGATATAAAATCCCTTCCTTAATTCGCGTTGTTCACTCGCTTGTAGGGGTGAAACGGATCATAGTTTATCATTTATAGGGCTGGGTATCGATTCAGATGTCCCGATTCGATTCGATTTTGATTCGCAAGCTCTCGATTCGATTCGATTCTCGATTTTTTGATATCGAATTGACGTCATTTAAAAAAACGATTAATCAGAAAATCGAATTTTTTGCCCAGCCCTAATCATTTACACGTGTTTCTAAGTCTTACCAATTTAAACATTCAAGCGTTTTAAACCATTCATGCGCATGAAGAATTCAGTTCGGTGCTTGCGCGCACACGCTCAAAGCGCGCACAATATACAGAGCGGCGTTTCAGGCAGAGCACAAACACAGAATTGATTCCTCTTTCGCTTGAACGGACACATACACGCAAAATTATCTCAAAATAACCATAAAGCGAATCTCGACGCAGCTCGAGTTCCTGAAGGGGAACCTTGGTTTACTTGCATGGAGAAATTTCTTTTATTTGTATTATTTATTTATTTGATTTGGGATTTGTTTTCAAATTTCAAGTTAGTATATTGTTTGACATTTTCAATTTCACAAAGTAATGTGCAGCCTTTTGGTCTGAGAAATAACAAAAGGACACATTTTTTAAAATGTCTTAAATCTCATTTTGTTAAAGAAATTGTGAGAAAATTGTATTGTGAAATCAGTATTGTGAATCATATCACATCGTGAGTTGAGTGAATCGTTACATCCCTATATGCTACTAGTTTTTGCTGTGGTATCGAAGTAGTAAATTGTTCTTTAAATAATAAGTGTTACTTCAATAATAAAGAACCACCTTTTTTTGCTCATCTGAAAAATGATCCGATCTGTGACTCAAAATGTGATATGATAATGTAATATAATCCGAACCGTGAGATTTGTGATCCGTTGCACCCCTACTCTCTTGACTTGTTATTTGAAGAAAAAATATAATATCGTTTATTCGGGCTAGTTAAATTCATTTAGGGGCTACCAAAATCTGAAGAATGCCTACCAGGGATTTTGAAATTTTGCGAGCCCTGCACAATTATTATTTAAGCACCCAATAATGATGTGAAACGTGTGTCACATGTCTAAAGCAAAGTGAACTTTTCTTCATCTGCTCACCTTTTTACATAAACAATGAAAAACCATAAAAATTTTCATTTGGCCCTTTCATTCAAGTGCTCGGTTCACATATGCGCATATCAGCAGCTCATTGGTCTTCGGTTTAGTTCAGTGACAGTTGGAGGAACTTGTGTGCTACGTGTGTCACATGTCTAAAGCAAAGTGAACTTTTCTTCATCAGCTCACCTTTTTACATAAACAATGAGAAACCATAACAATTTTCATTTGGCCCTTTCATTCAAGTGCTCGGTTCACATATGCGCATATCAGCAGCTCATTGGTCTTCGGTTTAGTTCAGTGACAGTTGGAGGAACTTGTGTGCTGAATGAGTTGGCAAAAACAGCATCATAGGATTATATATACCGGTATTTTGGCTGATTTCGAGTCGCAGTGACTGTCAGGCATCTGAAAGTGAGTTTTGATTGAGTAACTTGCAGATCTGTGCTACTCGAGCCACGAACTGTTTCAGATTATTCAGACGATTATGGTTCAACTCACTGGTTCAAAAGAACGATTTGTTCTCAAACTGGACATCACTACAGATGTTTGCCTGAGGCTCTGGATTAACAGGTAATAATGTCGTAAATAATATTCAGTTTTTTTGCACAGACTGATTGTTTTGCTTCACAAGACCTTAATATATCGTCAGGTGTCTTTGATATGTTTTTTTTAATTCTCAAAGATGAGCAGCCTCTGACTTGCATTTTATGAATCACTAAGGACCACAGTTTCAGTTAAATTTTTTTACTTATCTATTGAAGAAAAAAGACAGCTACATCTTGGAGGGTGAGTAAATAATGACACAATTTTCATTTTTGGGTGAACTATCCCTTTAAAAACACTCTCGATGGATTTGTTTCTTACAAACATGCAGCTCTTCTCTTCTCAAGTTGTTAACTGATGGACTGGAGTGGTGTGGATTATTGTGATGTTTTTATCAGCTGTTTGGACTCTCATTCTGACGGCACCCATTCACTGCAGAGCATCCATTGGTGAGCAAGTGACGTAATGCTACATTTCTCCAAATCTGTTCCCATGAAGAAACAAACTTATCTACATCTAGGGTGGCCTGAGGGTGAGCACGTTTTCAACTAATTTAAATTTTTGTGTGAACTACTCCTTCAATATGGTGGTGTTTTGTCTGCAACAGTAATATAGAGGCACTGTAAGTGGTCACTTTAAGTATTGGAAGGATGTTGTGTGTGTTTGCATTCAAAAACAGCTGAGCACAGCTGAATGAAGCAGAACATTGAGACATGACAAATATGATGTTTCTGACACAGAAAAAAACAGCAAGATGCAATGAAACAGCCAAAGAAATGTATCTGATGCATATGTACCGACAATTACAACAGATCAGATGGAACTGCTCCATCTCATGCGTCCCATTCCAACTACGCAAGTACTAGATGGAATAATATGTTGAAAATTTGAGCAGTCAAACGTGCTGAAAAAATGAATTACTGATTTAATGAATGACTCCCATCATCTATCTGAGCTCAATATGTGAGTCTGTCTGACGCTGATGTGGCCTGTGTAGTCAGTGCACTTTCCTCATTAGTTCCTGGACCACTAACAGCCCCTAATGATCTGCTGAAAAGAGTCTGACGGGATCTCTAGTCCATTTTATGAGTCAGGCCAGAGATAATGGGTATTGCTGCCTGTAGCTTAGTAGTGAAATATCTGGTTAAGTCATGAAGGTTGTTAGCATCACTAGTACTATTATTATGCAAAGCAACCCACTTCTAACCCTAAGCATTGTGCAGTATTTTTTACCCTTGTGAAAAAATTGTGCTTACTTGTATTGAATGTGCACTTGTGGAATAGTTCACTCCAAAATGAAAATTGTGTCATTATTTACTCACCCTCATGTCGTTCCAAACCTGTATGAACTTCTTTCTTATGTTAAAGACAAAAGAAGATATTATGAAGAATGCTGGTAATCAAACAGTTGATGGTCGCCATTGACTTCCATAGTATTTTTTTCCTACTATGGAAGTCAACTGGGGCCAACATATGTTTAATTACCAACATTCTTCAAAATATCTTCGTTTGTGGTCAAAAGAAGAAATAAACTCAAATGATGACAGAATTTTCATTTTGGAGGGGGGAGTACTTTAATTTTAAATAACTGCATTTAATATAAATTTAAACTATAATACATTTTAATGCAATTAATTATCCAAAAACATTATATTCAGTTCACACTTAAGAAGATTCCTTTAAACTATATTATTTCTGTAATAAGTACTCTTTTAAAAAGTATGCTGTACCTTTTTCAGAAAGGTCATTTCAGAATAATCGTAATAATACTGACAAGCAACCACATATTAATCACAACATCCTAGTACAGTAGCAGAGAGCTGAGCACAAGCGGGTATCACTCACATTCACTTCTTAAAATGTAACAATGAAGTTACTGCAAAATCCATATCCATTAGTTTTAACCTTAAAGGGGTCATATGATGCGATTTCAAGTTTTCCTTTCTCTTTGGAGTGTTACAAGCTCTTGGTGCATAAAGAAGATCTGTAAAGTTGCAAAGACTAAAGTCTCAAATCCAAAGAGATATCCTTTATAAAAGTTAAGAGTCAACCACGCCTACCTAAAACGCCTCGTTTAAACACACCCCCACAGAAGGCGTAACTTTTATTCTCGTTGTAGCATGGTTGCCGCCGCCGCCATGTCGTGAAGACACTGTGTGATTCGTTGTGAAAGCAAAACTAGTTTGTTTGGTCTTACAAAAGAGGACACGACTAGAAATCAGTGGTTAAGTTGTATTTACAAGTAGCCTAATGCATCTGTGGCACAAAGGCTGTTCTATAAAGTTGGGCAGTTCCAAATTTGCAAGGACAGTCTGGCGCTTCTGACTCACAGCCTGTAAGTACATTTTTTATATTTAAAGAATGTGCCACTGACGATTCAAACACGAGTTTTGGACAGTGTAGAGTAGGCTTGTAGTTTGTCATTTCTCCAATCACAAATGCAGACATGGTTCTATGTTTACGCGGTGCGGTGCGATGCAACGCAACGCGTAAAAAGACAGTATAAGTCATTATAATCAGTAATTATGTCCCCACTGGATGCAACAAATGCCTCGCTTATAATGGGTTTTAATGTTTTTGTCTCGTCGCTCCGGCCGGACAGGGCATCACAGTATGGTAAGGGGCGTAACATTTCCGTCACACGCTTGAGGTATTCGGCCAATCACAACGCACTGGATAGCTGGCCAATCAGGGCATACCTCGCTTTTTTAGACCGATGAGCTTTGTAAAAATTGACGCGTTTCAGAAAGGCGGGGCATAGAGGAGAAACAATAATGTACAGTATGTGGAAAATAATGTGTTTTTTTTTTTACCTTAAACCGCATAAACACATTGCATTACACCAAATACACCAAATAATGTTATTTTTAGCAGCATCAAATGACCCCTTTAAGTACCTCTGATGCAACCGTCACTGTAAACTGAATGCTGCTTTGAATAAGAAAGTGTTAACCGGATAGCCAAGATAACTGTCGCAGAAGAGAATTAAGGAGCTCCTTCAAAACCCTCAATGCATGGGTGTGGCTGAATATTACAAAGATCTCAAATGTTTGCAGTTTCCTGTTTATTAATGCTGCTTTGAGTGATATTCTTAATTATCACATATCAAATGAGAAATATCCTGAGAAAATGGTGAAGAAATCCTTAAATGGAAAAATGTATCATATTGCACTTTGCTAATTTCTCTGAGACGATAACAAACATGCATGCAACAGCAGTGAGGTCTGTTTTCGTTCATATGAATTACATCAATAATAAAAATGCTTGATTTGAGTCATTTCCACTCTAAAAATAACTCTTGAATCTCAAATTTATAACAAATGATCCTCAAAGCATTCTAACTGAGACCAACTTAAAAGCCTTCTCACAACATCAGACCCACACAATGCTGAACTGCGCAACATTTTACACTGTCTGAGGACAAGTAAGGGGAATAAGGTAGGAGTTTCTGACCTGCCTGGGATCCCTGAACCGTTTCTGAGAGGGTCCTGGTTTGCTCCGACTGGGCCTCCCCTTATTTTGGCTTGGGGCCCTGATCTGGAGCCCTCAGGACTGCTGTAGAACCACGCTACCGACTTGGTGAGGATTTCTTGTTGTTTTCGGCACAGGTTGCATACCCACATTACCTACATATAAAATGACAAATTAATATTGGGGGAATTCAGGGACATATGAGATAAGAAGCACAAAAGCAATACAATAACAAACCAAGATGTGCAGTTTTCATGGAGGGCTGGTCTTCTAACTATTACTTTTTTATAATACAGATGCTACAAACATAACGCGGGTCAGTCAGAGGACCTTTGTGTAAACCCCTGCACCGTCTGTCAGGGTAAGTAGATGATTCAACTATCACAGTATCTTCTACTATTGCTAATAAAACATCTATCCATCCATTTTCCAAACCGATTGTCCTACGTAGTGTTGTGGTGATGCTCCTGAGACCCTGCATCCTCATATGAGGACATTATATTTTAGTGAATTTCTCTGAGACTATACATGCCACAGTTGTAAGTCTGTATGTCCTGTACAGAGCACATTCAGGGCTTTTCAGAGATACTAAATGTTTGGATGTTTCGCCATGACCACTCCCTCTCCTTGGTCTTCAAAAATGGCTGATATTAATTTAGTGACACTCTTATGGAAATATGATAATATTTTTTTAATTATCATTTAAATCTGACTAATTTTGAAACTGTTTGTCATAAATCAACATCTCAGGAAAATGTTATGGGGTTTCAAATCAAAATATGGCTTTCTGTTACGAAACAGGACGTTGATTTCTTACATGTCCTCATGTGAGGACACTGGACTAAAAGCATGTTTATTACACATTTTGGGAGACACAACAAATGAATAGGAAAGGAAAATATATTTCAATATTCCTATGAAATATTAGTAATCTTGGTAATCTTGTCAATTATTACTCCCATTATTATACTTCTTTTTTCATGACATGTTGCCCCAAAAACACATTAATATGCAAATTAGATACAGTTTATGGATACATGAGAAAACCCGTTTATGGGCATTTTACACACATTTTGCATAAAGAAAAATGGTATATCAAATAATTCTGTTATAACATAGTTCAGAATAATCTTTATACAAAGTTTAGTATAAAAAAAATCCTGAAACTTAAAAATGTATTGGTGATTTTTTTTTAAATCCATTGTTTTTGCCTATGCATGTTCCTTCATGTCTTTTTATTTATTTATTTATTTTTATTTTAATTGAGCCCTGGTAGCATAACATATGAATGAAATATCATTTTTCAAAAAAATCTTTACATTTTTTTCTTATGCTCTAAACAATGTAATGACATAAAAAATATGAATTTTTTCCTAAAATTGTTTTTCTGGGTCTCAGGAGGTTAACCTAAGAAAACAAAAATAGAATAAACTTTATTTTATAAAACTGATAATTCCATTGCTTGATTCTGATTGGCTGAGCTCCTCCACCCCACTCAGACTTGTATACGACATCTTACATTGCACACAGTTGCTGAATGGCAAACTAGATGCAGGATGACGACTGACTGTGTGATGTAACCTATTAGAATATGCCTTAAAGGGGTCATATGATGCTTTTTTAAAGATCATTATTTTGTGTATTTGGTGTAACAGAATATGTTGACATGCTTTAATGTTCAAAAAACACATTATTTTTCAAATACTGTACATTATTGTAGGTCCTCTATGCCCCGCCTCTCTCAAACGCTTCGTTTTCTACAAAGTCCCTCCTTCCGACAAGCGCAGTCTGCTCTGATTGGCCAGCCTCTCTCTCTCTCGCGCTCTCTCTCTCTTTCTCTCTCGCGCACACACACACAGGATGCACAAAACTCCGCATTTGAACAGTCAAAAGCAAATACTTAAACTAATAACAAAACAGTAGCTGATTCAGAAGCGCCAGATTGTCATAGCAAAGTCAGAATTACCTCCTCTCCTAGGTTCACGAAACGGTCGTCCATAAAATGCATTGCTGTTCTGTTGTAAGTAATCTTAAAGATTCCTAAATGCATCTACTTTCGGAAGGCCAAATAAAGTGCTTTTGCTTTCACCTAGAAACACACAGCGTCTCCCTGACATGGCTGCTTCAACACTAACTGCGGTTACTGAAACCACGCTTTCTTTCTTTGCGTGCACATTTGGGCGGCATTATGCAAATATTTCCACATAGTGAGGTAGATATGTGGGGGCGTGTTAAAACGAGCCGTTTTAGGGGGGCGTGGCAGAGTCTTAACTTTGATAAAGAATATCTCTTTGGTTTTGAGACTTTAGTCTTTGCAACTTCAGGGATCTTATCTATTCACGAACAGCTTGTAACACTCCAAAGAGAAAGGAAAACTTGAAATCGCATCATATGACCCCTTTAAAATCCAAGATATGAGGGCAAAATATCTCTGTATGGGTTTTTGTCTTATATGATATAGTTTAGCGATATCATACGAGTAAGAATATCTGCACGATTGCAAATGTGATATTGATTTTATACAACAGTTCAACAAACAATAAACATTTAAGACACAATATTGTCAGGATTGTCTGTGTTTGCTACATTTCAACAAACGAACATAGTTCCAAACAAAGCCTCAACAAAACTGTACTGAATCTGTGGTTTTGAACGAATCGTGTGAGTCAATGATTCAGTGACTCATTCATAAAGACAGTCACTTGCTTCGTTCCTGAATGAATCAGCCATTTGAACGAATCTATTATCTCGTTTAGGGCTGCACAATTAATCAAATTTCTAATCGCGATTACAATTATGGATGCCACAATTACGTAATCGTTCAAAGCGGCAATTAATCGTACAAAGTCCACTTATGTTATTCTGCACGCTTAAGATGCGTTTTTTCCTTTCTACATGTTATCTTAAGGGTTTTCCCCATTATTTTAATTTTAGTATAACATTATAATACCATTAATATTTTTACTATTTTATCATTTAAAGCAGAAACCAAGCCGATGTTTAGTTGACATTTGAGGCTTAATACTATAGAAAAGCACTAAAGGTTTTTCAGTTAGAGTGTTTTCAGCTTGTTTATTTTCATATAAAAATACGGCATGCAGTTGCATCAAACAATGGTATAAACATAATTCAATGTAAATTGTGATAATCGTAATTAATAAATCGCAATTACAATTTCAAGGGAATAATCGACAATTATGATTTTTGTCATAATCGTGCAGCCCTAATCTCATTCAAATAGTGACTTGCCACCACCTTAGTTTCATATTTAGAGTATAATTTCATTAAAATAATAATAGTAATAATTTCATATTTCAATATTCATTTTTTTTTTCAATGTTGACTCATCATCAGCTTTTCTGTAATCTCTATTCAATGCTTTTCTTATTCAACACAGCAATGACTTTAAATGATCTTTGGGGGGGTAACTTCTCCGCCCAAATTGATGTGTGATTAATTAGATAATCGGCACATAATGTAATTAATTAGATTAAACATTTTAATCACTTGACAACACTCATTTAAATACAAGATGTACACGTTTGAATAGAAATTACATTAAAGTATATTTTAGTTTATCATACATGCTTGTCAGTACATTCAGTAGTTCACTTTAACCATATTTCAAAGACAACAGAAGTAATTATGAAATTACATATTAAGATGTATTTAAGTCCTACTTAAGGGAATCAGAAATGCAGCAAAAGTCTTAAGTTCATTCCACAAAAGATTAAGCTATAATACATTTTCATTTATTTAAAATTTACTTGCATCTAAGAGTTTGAAAATATTACATTCAGTTTGCACTTAGTATATTATTTCCATAATACATATTCTTTTTAAATCGTATGCTAAAGTGTGCTTATTTTTCACAAGGGTATTTGTTGCCCAATCTGCAAACTACTTTCAATAAATAAGAAACAAAAAAAATATTGAAAACATAAACTACCGTTAAAATTCAGTTCCATTATAATTTACCATAATTCCATACCATAACATACCAGGTATCCTCCATTTCCATAATGCTAATAGAGTGTGACGGGTTACATGCTAGTTTAGTAGTTAGGGTCATGGCTTTAGAGTATCAATAACTGTAATAACTTTTGGCAGAGAATATGTTTGCTATGGTGAATGCTTGTTAGACTGTGAGACTGACAGACTCACACCTCTATAAACTGCACACTCACACACTAAAGTCACACACTCACATTTAAAGCACACTCTCATTTAAACTGAGCAAGAGACTGAGAGCGAGTAAATCAATGACAACCATTAGAGCTGCTGCTTCATGGAGGAGAGTGGTCACCTGCCTTTGCTGAGTCACCAGAGACACAGAGAGAGAGAGACAGAAAGACAGACAGTTCAAAAGGGAGAAAATGAGTTTGTGTGTGAATGGAATGGGCTCAGAAAATAGAACAAGAGGGCCATTAGTGACAGCCAAGTAATAAGGAAATATTGCCTGAACTGCTTTCAAATGAACTGCGGACATTAAAGTGCTCAATGCAAATGTTGCTACATGAGAAATGCATTACTGCAGAGGCTACACAGATTTCTGCATTTAGAGGAACACAAAGAAACCACTGACTGATACAAGACGTGCAGTATAAAACACTGTGAACAACATAATAAAATTAAAAACTATTTAAAAAACAAAAACTACTGATTTATAGAAACAGTGCAGTTGAAGTTAACCATGTGTATGCTAGTTTACAAGTATAGAGACCTGATTAAGTCATTGGCAGTGCTTTATGAAAGTGGGTGGTCACTGCAGAGCTTTTTTGGCACCAGTTGTTTGCTGCAATTCTATGATTGGTGGATATTTCTCTGAGGGATCATGGGTAGTGTAGTTTGTCACAGGGAACTGCACTGTTAAAATTAGTATTATTTTAAATTAAGACAATAGCAAAAAGACACATTTTCAGCATCAACTTTTCATTATCTCTCTGTGTGTGTGTGTGTGTGTGTGTGTGTGTGTGTGTG
>NW_015554071.1:508478-510414 GCF_001515605.1 Sinocyclocheilus anshuiensis
TGTGTGTGTGTTTTCTATCATCTAATGTTTTGGGTCTACGAACCAGAGGAATGTGAGTACATACTTCTCAGTGGCACAGTCATTGATATTGCTTAAAAATTAATATAAAATAATGTGGACTGATAGTTTCAAAAAGTAAATAACTGATAAACAACCTCAGAGTTAGTGTTAAAAGTTAAAAGGAGAAAATGAATGGGGTTTTTAATTCCAGCACCAAACTGTTGCATGCTAATGTTCATGAAGAAAATAGTTTACTAACTTTTAATAAATGTAATTCAATAAATGAATTTATTTATTTATTTATTTATTTTAGCGGGAATGTTGTAATAGCCTACTATATGGGGTAAGTTGTCACAATGGGAACCTGCAGTTCCAGAGCAAAAAGTGTAAAAAAAACTTTAAAGGTCTCAAATATAGTTTTAGACAACAAATACAGTATATATTTTAAAAAAGACTTTCCCTGACCTGACTTTTATGAAGAACACACTTTTCAGTGTAGGCTATTAAAACAGACAGTTCAGTTCTTTCAGTTAAAATCTATTTGACGCATGAACGTCTATGTCCTACGCTCAGTTTGTTTGTTCACTTGTTTACTTAACAAAAATATTTTATTTTTAGGGCAGAACTGAAGGGGAAAAAAACGTAATTCGAGACATTTTAAACTGCTAGATAAAACTCACATTTATGAAACTGGACTTTTGAAAAAAAATCATTGAGATGTATTGTGGCAATTTGTGACAACTAGCCCCGGTCTCTCCTACACTGGTGGAATGTATCGAAAACATTTAACATCAAACTTTACGCATGATAAATTATTTTCCTACCCATGTCGTCGTTGCGAGTCATTTTGTGTCCGTCGAGACGCGATGAACAACAACAGAGGAGATCTTTACAGCGTTTAATGGACTCTGCTGCTTCCTTCAGAACGAGAAACTGGATTCTGAGGACGGCGTGAGAAGCCGCTCTCGAGCCGCTGTCGGTTCTGCGCATGTCTGACAGCGGAACCCATCGGCGTTTAAGAGGCTGCATGCGCGATGAAGCTGAGGAGGAACTCACTGCTCCTCGCTTTAGCCTACATTATTTACGGAGCCTGCCGCTATCAAGCCACTAAGCCGGAATTCTGTTCATTACGAATGCACGCCGCCTCAAACCGCCCGAAAAAACACAGGTAAAAACAGACACGAAGCTGCAGCCAAACACTGTAAACACTCAAAAGTGGAATACACTCAAACAATGCAAGTGAATGAGCCTCCTCAGGGTAATTCATCTCTCTCAAAAGCTGTAATGAAGCTCACCTAACATCACCTCACAATGTGTGAATGAAGTCTACGTGGACTTAACTAAGATTTGCAGTACAAATATTGTTGTTTTCACTAAATACATTTAATTTAAATGGCTAAAAACACCAATACACTGTAGCATGAGGAAAACTGGAAGTCAGACACCATTAAACTTGCTTCGTTCTCACCCAACACTTCACAGTGCAACAGAATCAGCTCTTATGTAATCTGTTTGTATTCACGAGGAGAGAATTGGCTTATTGGCATAATGTTGACTTCAAACAAAACAACTAGTTAAAATAAAACCGCAGCAACAACAGTAAACCGATCCAAAACCTCTATTAATTCCAAATACCTATTTACACATTCCCATCTGCCACAGCAGACGTGTTTGGAGCACAAGAAACAGTGCTGTTCTAAAACATGCCTTGGTTTTGGGGAAGTCACTGGGGAAGTCGTGGCCTAATGGTTAGAGAGTCGTACTCGTAACCCAAAGGTTGCGGGTTTGAGTCTCGTACCGGCAGAGATTGTAGGTGGGGGGAGTGAATGTACAGCGCTCTCTCCCACCTTCAATACCACGACTGAGGTGCCCTTGAGCAAGGCACCGAACCCCCAACTGCTCCCCGGGTGCCGCAGCATAAATGGCTGCCCACTGC
>NW_015554071.1:510501-520715 GCF_001515605.1 Sinocyclocheilus anshuiensis
ACACACACACACACACACACACACACACGTGTCTGAAATAAGTGGAAACAACTCATCTAAAATCAAGTAGCCTTCAGGGATACTCGGAAAGCACATCTGTAAAGCATTAAAAGTTAAAGGGGTTCAAAACTTTATGATAACGTTTATTAAATTAGTAATCCTTAATAAAAAAAAAATAAGGTCGGTTCAAATATGCATCTGAAAATTTAGGTAAAAGTTTCATTACCTTGCACAGCTATTTTAATGTCTATATAATAATGTTTGTGTTAGCACTAAATTGACATGAAACAAATATTCACCCTATTTTTTAAATGATTCATTTTATTTTATTTTATTTGAAATTATTTGACCTCAAAATGTTTAATCAGAAAGTCATAACTGGACCTTTTCAGTGAAAACGTCAGACTTCCAAGATGTAGAAGAGTTAGTTTGTTCATCTGAACAGATTTGGAGAAATGTAGCATTACGTCACTTGCTCTTCAATGGATGCTCTGCATGTTCACACCACTCCAGTCCATCAATTAGTAATTTTTGACTTTAAACCATCTCTTCTGGCCAAAATACCAGCTGTTTTTATCAGCTGTTTGGACTCTCATTCTGACGGCACCCATCGACTGCAGAGGACACATTGCTGAGTGATGTAATGCTAAATTTCTCCAATTATTTTTTCCAATGAAGAAACAAACTCATCTACATCTTGGATGACCTGAGGGTGACAATTTTCAGCAAATTTTCATTTTTGGGTGAACTATTCCTTGAATGCATTATAAAGGCGTTCATAATAATGCACATTTTAATGCATTAGATCTTTTCATAAACATGCCCAGCCACAGTATAATATAATATTTAGCTATGCATTTTAACACATAGCACACAGAATTGGGTGTTGATCCTTTTAAAGTAGAATTATTTAACAACTCAATTATTCAGAATTACTACTTGCAGTTATTCAAATTATAAGGTATCGATACCCACTATAAATGCATTTTATGGTTAGTTCATGTTATTATAATGGTTATTATTATAAAGTGTTTTTTTTTTGTCATTTGTCCTCCCATATGAAATGCTGTGTGTGTGTGTGTGTGTGTGTGTACCTGGTGTATTTATCATTATGGGGACCAAATGTCCCCACAAGGATAGTAATACTAGTAAATTTTGACCTTGTGGGGACATTTTTGAGGTCCCCATGAGGAAACAAGCTTATAAATCATACAGAATGAGTTTTTTTGAGAAAGTAAAAATGCACAAAGTTTCCTGTAAGGGGTAGGTTTAGGGGTAGGGTTGGTGTAGGGCAATAGCACATACAGTTTGTACAGTATAAAAACCATTACGCCTATGGAATGTCCCCATAAAACATGAAAACACAACGTGTGTGTTTGTGTGTGTGTGTGTGTGTGTGTGTGTTTAAGGGCGTGGAGCAAGAGCTCCATGACATCACTGTCCCAGCGCTGAAAAAGAATCTGGTCATCTAGCACTGCGCGGGAACTCAATCCATGGCCTCACTAACATGTGCAGCCATTGACACTGACATCAGACACAGCAGCGCCGGTGTCCATGACAGCCACCGCACCATGGGAATAAAACAACCCACTGAGCTCCAGTCAGCTTCCAAAGTCCAAATTCATCACAGTTCACTTCATTTCACACAATTATGCCGCAATCATCCATATTGATCTCAAGCCGGGGAAACTAATCAAACAAAACCTCATGTGCCAAGTAAGTGCATAAACAGTTTATCTAAAAACTGCCATCTAGATAAATACATATTTTGGTTTCTTCTGATTTAAAACCTCAGCGCTGAGATCTCATCAAAACCCACTATACTGTTTCCTTGTTGTGACGCTTGAATTAGACCTACACAGTCTTTGCCTCCACCAACAAGAATTCAAGCTGGGTGACCATTGCTGCTAACTACATACAAGTGCTGTTTATCGCAGTGTTATCTCATCAGAAACATGTACAGATCTTCCTGCTGCTGTACCCTCACTAAACACTATGCATTATGCACAGCATTCATCATTCATGAGCTGTGAATAGTGAATTAGTCACTGATTAACAATTGACCATCAGTAAAGTTATTTTCCACATTCCTCTGTTCCTCCGAGGGCAGAGAGCACAGGCGGCCGACAAATTAGGATGTAAATAATCTCCATACACTGAAAGCAACTGTCTGGCTGAAGCAGCTGTCTGAGGTGAGCTAATCTACACAACAAACAAAGCTCAGGATCTGTTTTCACAACATTAAATGAAGTGACGCTTGTTTAAATAAATCATTTGAAATTATGCCACAGTTACGTACAGTATGTAATCCTGTGCAGCGAACAGCTTTCCTCTTGGATATCCAGTCAGTTACTTTAGTGCGAGTGTCAAATCGACCTGGAAACCTGATGAACCTCACCTCACCTCAAAATCAAGAGAAAATATTGCATAGAGTATTGATGATGATAATAATCAGAAATGTTTCTTGAGCAGCAAATCAGCATATTAGAATGATTTCTGAAGGATCATGTGACACTGAAGACTGGAAATGCAGCTTTAAGCACAGGAGTAAATGATATTTTATAATATATTACAATAGAAAACAGTTATGTTGAATTGTAGTCATAATATTTCACAATATTACAGTTTTTACTGTATTTTTTATCAAATAAATGAAGTATTGCTGAGCATGGAGACTTCTTTCTGAAACATTAGAAAATCTTGAACCAACCCCAAACTTTTGTAGTGTAAATATATATATATATATATATATATATATATATATAATGGTATTATAAATATATTAATAGTCCTAAGCATTTCATTTTCTTTCACTCTAATGAGACAATAATCTGCCCGCAGCATGTGACAATTAAGTGCATTATTTCTGGATACATCCGAATGCCATTGTAATTCACTATTACACAATATTAATGGTCCATGGTAAAAGGGCTTGTGAGAATTTAATCATAATGATAAAACCATAAAGAAAAAATAAACACTAAGAAAACGAGGAGCTGCTGAACAATTTGTCCCCCTTCTGTAAATTAATGCGAGAAAGTGAGAGTGTGATGAAATGGAACGTGTGCGAGAGAAAGAAAAAAAACAAGAAAGAAACCGAGAGGAACAGAGGGGAATGTACTGTAATATTAGTATTGATTCATGTATTCAAGTCTAAACGTCAGTGGTTCACTGAAAACTGCAGTTAGACAAAAATGTGATAATAGGTGTTTGAAATCAAACATGAGGCACAGAGGAAAGGCTGAATCACTGTGTGGAGTATAATGGGAGACGATGCCCACTAGTGGAAACAGTACTGAACAACCTCCTGTGTTGCTTTCATTAAAGGAACACTCCACTATTTTTGAAAATAGGCTCATTTTCCAACTCCCCTAGAGGCGCTGCGTAATATCATTGTGCCTGCTGCACCCATGGTACGGCAGCAAAGTTCCTTGATTATTACGCCGGAATGAGAGTATAGTTCCTAGCCATATCGGTTTATTAAAACATTACAATTAAGTAAAAGTTCATTCTGATATTACTCATCAGCATATCTCTTCTCCAGTCTCTCAAAATGTCCAGATTTGTAATCCTCTTGCAGACACTCATTTAGATAACTAGGTGGCGACAGCATGTTGAAAATATACATATTTGCAAACTAGTGAACTGCTTGAAGAATGTGTGTGTGTACTATTACATATGTATATAGGCAGTGCTGGGTGGTAACTGATTACATGTAATCTAGATTATGTAATCAGATTCCACTTGTAATTAGATATTACATGTAAAATACTCATTGATTACATAATTATATAACAGCAATAGATGAATCATTATTTATTGATTCTCCGTCATTTTCTTTTTCATCTTATCATCTACCGCTTATAAACATTCAGAAAGTCGTCCAGTTTTGTGGAGATTCACACGCAGACCAGTCACTTGACCTCTGGATTTACAAAAATCATTTCAGTTTGAAAAAGTGTTTTCTCTGCCTGTCAGCATTGCATCTGATGAACACATTCATGTTTATTTGAATTATTACTCTGTGTTATTATCACATTATCACAGGGGGTAACCATTTATTACAATGCTTTTGGAGGGCTTTTGTCTTTCAAACACGTTAAAATGCACAAATTCACGTTATTTCTTATTTACATGTAATGCAGGCATTCCCAAACTTTCACTTAATTTGTGACCCTGGAGCACAAAAGCAGTCTTAAGTCGCTGGGGTATATTTGTAGCAATAGCCAACAATACATTGTATGGGTCAAAATTACTGATTTTTCTTTTATGCCAAAAATCATTAGGACATTAAGTAAAGATCATGTTCCATAAAGATATTTTGTAAATTTCCTACTGTAAATATATTCAAACTTAATTGATTAGTAATATGCATCGCTAAGAACTTCATTTGGACAACATTAAAGGCGATTTTCTCAATATTGTGATTTTTTTTGCACTCTCAGATTCAAGATTTTCAAATAGTTGTATCTCGGCCAAATATTGTCATAACAAACCATACATCGATGAAAAGCTTATTTATTCAGCTTTCAGATGATGTATATATATATTGCCTAAAATATGTAATATACAGGGGTGCACATAAGTGGTACGCAGGTGCGCATGCGTGACCAAAATGCGCTGTGTAAATAAGTTCTGACAGCACATTGGCGTACCGACATGGTTGACAGCTGACCAATTACCATTTTAGATCGACAAACTGTAATACTGTATAAGATTTCTATTCAAACTGAATAGATAAATTCAGTAAGTATATGCAAAATGCAAATGCAATGCAAAACTGTGACATTTCATTTATTGATGTGCTGTGCTTCAGTCGCTAAACCCGGAAGCGCATATACTTACTTGCCGGCAACCCGCCAAAATAAAAGCCTGCTGATTTTAAGTTTGAAAATAATGAAAATTCATCTTTTAAAAAAAGAAGTAAATATTAGCATTTTATTTTTAAGTTTAATATAAAATAGTTGTATTTGTAT
Source organism: Sinocyclocheilus anshuiensis (assembly GCF_001515605.1). NCBI lineage: Eukaryota > Metazoa > Chordata > Actinopteri > Cypriniformes > Cyprinidae > Sinocyclocheilus > Sinocyclocheilus anshuiensis. The sequence goes on from NW_015554071.1 coordinate 515,478, forward strand.
TTAATACTCCCTTTTTATTTTAAAACATAACAGTATTATCACACTTTATTATTTAGTTATTTTATAAAAAATAAAAAAAATAAAATAAAGTGCAACAGTATTATCTATGCGCAGTGTGAGGACCAAACCAAATCTCCAGGTTCTCTTTTATGAGAACCAGGCTGAAGAACTTATGTGCACCCCTAAATATAATGGATTATGCAACTGACTACAATTTTTGTCATGTAATATGTAATCAGTAATGGACTACAACTACCCAGCACTGTCATAGTCTTCTGTCCTCAGATCAAGAGCTGAGGAGGCCATTAGAAAGACAGCAGCTGCAGTTATGGAGACACTAGATCAGAGCTGTCCAAACTCGGTCCTGGAGGGCCGGTGTCCTGCAGAGTTTAGCTCCAACTTGCCTCAACACACCTGACTGGAAGTTTCTATGCAACTCTGCAGGACACCGGCCCTCCAGGACCGAGTTTGGACAGCCCTTCACTAGATATTGGAATATTTTCAGCACCCTCTTGTAGTCATGAGGTGAAACGGTTAACTTCCTGTGTAATCAAAAACCACCAAATTCAGATACAACATGAAAGATGTAGAAATCCGTCATACTGTACAGTACAGACACAGTGGTGAAGGGGTTTCTATACAACGTGTCTACAGACTCTACGGTGAGAGAGAGGAGTCAGACGTACTTTGTTGGAGCGGAGGGAGACGCGTCCTCCACAGCGCGCGCAGAACTTGGTTTGGCAATAAGAACAGACGTGGCCGCAGCCATCGGCAAACTTGGTTTTGTGGCAGATCCCACAGGTGGGCGAGTCTCCCTTCTGCTCCGGGTTCTTCGGAGCCTCCTCTCCGATCTTCTTCACCTGGTCCTTGTACATCTCAAACTGCTGGTGCAGCTTCCTGTGGAGGGCAGAGAGGGACATTTAGTGCTTTCTTCTAGTTTTAGGTGTGAAGAGCTGCTCCTGGATCTGGTCCGAGTTTGAGTTTGTGCTGTGACGTATTAACATACGTGCAAAACTCGTCAGGAATACATAATTCGGCATACCCTGCATGTTACTGATGTGTATGTAAATCTAAAGCATTTGATAGGAGCTTTCCACAGATATGATGCAAAATAGAGTGCGATACTTCGAAAAAATGCATAAAACAATCTTGTGAAAGGAAGTAACTTTAGGAAAAGAGCTTGAGAGGTCAAACTAAATATTATGAGCTGTTTTTATGATTGTTTATATGAGGGTAGCAATTTTGAGGGCATGCCTGAATACTGTTACAACATTAAAAATGTTTAATAATAACAATAATTATTTTCTAGAAATAAACTTTACATGTTGAAAAAAAATAACTGTCAAAGGTTCTAAAATGATTCACCTTTTTTATAGAAACTGAGGAAACGGATTGACTTCCTTGATGCCTAGATGTTCCATTGTTAAAAAGGATAACGATACCAAAATTGTTTAACATGGTAAAGAAGCACAGGCCTAAAAATATATATATATTAGAAAAGGTAAAAAAAAAAAAACGTTTCAAACTCTCATGGTGAATTGGTTGTTAATTTGTATGATTTCATTCATAAATTTTTGTACAGTTTGCTTTCACCATGGTATAGGAGTGGACTTTCACGCTTGCTTTTCTTCTAAAAATACTTTTTTTAATATATATGCATCAAAATTGATACATTTACAACTAGCTACTTTTCCTGTTGTATTATATATTATAGCTTAAAGCTGTTCAACAAATGTGAGATTTGTGGCTTCCTTGCTTCAAAATAAATAAATCAAATTTATGAAACCCCAAATTGTACCAGTTTTTTTTTTGTTTGTTTGTTTTTTTTTGCTAGCTAAAATTATTTTAAAAAATGTTGTTACATTTTTGTTAGTTGAAATAAAATCAAACTTTTTTTACATTTTGGATGACAAACTTAAACTTAAAAAGAAAAAATTAGAAATGTTGACATGGCATGGTTTAAACTGAAATAAGCTGAAGATGAAAATGATTCAATCTAAACTGAAATAAAAAAATAACTTAAAGCTAAAGACAAAAATAAATAATAAAAAAGCACATAGAAATACCAAAACTACTAAAAGTATCATAATTAAAATGAAAACTGAAAATAAAAGCTAATCTAAATATGAACAAATAGTATAATACAAAAATAACACTAATTTATACCACATTCAAGTGCAAATAGTATCTACATACTCAGAAAACAAGGTACGAAAGCTATCACTGGGGCGGTACCTTTTTTTTTAAAAAGTACCTTATTTACCTCTAAAAGATGCATATCAATACCTAAAATGTACATATTAGTACCTAAATGGTATTGCATTTTGAAAGAGTATAGACAGATTTTGTACCTTTTATTCTGAGAATGTATAAAACAAGAAAGCGTAATTGTTTGGCACGTGAGTGTTGTGGTTCTTTGGGTTTTAGAGAGCGCTGGGGTTGTAAACTACAGCCCGACCGATATGGGTTTTTTGGGGCCGATACCGATATTAGGGAGTAAAAAAAGGCCGATATCGATATATCGGCTGATATTCTTTGTGTATATTATAGTACAGCAGTGGCGGCTCGTCGGGGGAGGCAGGGGAGGCACAGCTTCCCCATAATTTTGAGATGAAAATGGGAGGAGGACGATTTAATGTTAATAAAATTCACAATTCATTTCAGTTCATGTCTCAGAATGTGTATTTTTTGTTTGTAATTTCACAGTTGTAATATCATAACGCGAAAGTGCCGCTTTTCTATCGCGAATGTGCCGAATCTGCTGATGTAATTACAACCGCTAGGTGATAGAGAAGGGTAGGGGGAGGCCGAGCAAGCGCTGAACTCTCGTGCCTCCGTTGGTAAAAAACATTAGCCAATCACCATCGAGTGTTCACTTTCAGCGCTGAGGAGTGTTGGGAAAAGAACCCTCGCAAGGGAGGCTAGCCTCCCTTCTGATATAAACCACTCATCAAAGAGACGTAAATTACGTGATATTAGTTTGAACGTCTGCCGCTGCGCTGATAATGTACCAAGTACTTATGATGAGTAGCGATATTGAATATTTGATTGCCAACAGATTTACCAAGCTGTCATTCAAACAGTATATATACAAATTTAGGGAAAACAGCCTAAGCTGGATATAGGCTACAGCAGTCGGCTTAATTAAATGGCGCAACAGGCAGCTCTCTTTTAACACAGACTTTTAAGAAGGGATGGATGTTTGCTTCAAGTGATAGGCCAGGTACGTTAAGTGAAATTATATTATCTTGCTGTATGTATGTCATTTTCTTTACGTTTTCTGACTAAAATCAACCAAAAAGCCATTTAAAAGTGGTTAAGCAAATAATATAATAATAATAATCGGCAGGGATCCAGTAAAGTTGAAGTTTATTCAACTTTAATTCAATTAAATTCCATTCAACTTTATTCCTTAAAGTTTATTTCACATCTGAACATTCATTCACGGATTTGCGCTACTGTCTTCACACACAGACGAAACTTACTAGAGAAGTGTGAAGTGTGACATAATATACCTCTGTAAATAAATACAATATAAATTGTATATATATTTTATAATATAAAACGCTTGATTGGTCGGCGCCGGACCGCGAATTTAACCACCCATAACTCCCGAACCCCGGGGGCTATCGACGCGGTGATGGTCTCAATCGAAAGCGGGCCTCTAGACGTACACTCGATTCGCGTTCGAGAGGGTTCTTCGAGCTGAAGGGATCCCCCGAATTTGGTGCGGATTCGCCACGCCGTTACGGAGATATGGCCGTTCAAAGTTTCAATGGTTTTCCATAGACTAAGTTTTAAAGCGTTTCATCCAGGTCGCCAGTAGCAAACAATGGAGCACGCTCTGCTGGACAAACTAAGTAATTACACCATTTCAAGCATTTTATCTGCGTTATATGTTCCGTAAAAAAATTTTCATATCGGCGGCATATTCGCCGATACCAATGTATATCGGCGACAGGCTCATATCGGCCGATAATATCGGCAAAACGATATATCGGTCGGGCTCTAATATAAACATGACTTATTAAGTTCTTTATCGGTAGTAATTGCATTAATATAACAGGCTTGACCCTCTGGGTTAATTCCTATTCTACATTCATCAGTCAAACCTTATTGAAACGAGACCGTAACCACTGATAGGATGCGTCTAATGCTATAATAAGACTCGGGATGAGAGGGTGTGCCGGTTTGACAGGATCCAAACCTAATGCAGACAGACTCCATCAATAATCTATCCCGAGAAAACACTTACTCATCAGATGTTTATTGACTGTTTTTTAAGACGCATGGAGTGGTGAAGTATGTGACAGGGAATCTGCAGCTTTTACTCTACATGCTCTACACATCATGATGTTCAGTTTGAGCTCCAGAAAATCGATGGCGTCCACACTGAAACGATCCGACACTGTCTCTCCGCAGGAGTACATGAATATCCGGAGTCACTGGTCATGCGTGGCTCATGAATTGAGCGTGTTGTGATGACATACAATTTAGGAGATTGACAAGACTGTCCATTCAAGCATCAAAACATTTTAAACTTTAGTACGCACATAGGGTATCTATATGTGCACGTGGGAACTTTCACATGATATGCCCTGCAAATGCAGCCATGGGTACTTAATTGAGCCTGGAGCATTTCTTGGTAACAGTTATATATAATGCATTATAAACATACTTTGAATGCATTAATTATGCACTTTATAATGCACTGATCTCATGAATAATTGTAACCTCAGTTATAATACTTCATAATACTGTTCTATTCATTGTTACACCTTTCAGAAAGTATAACGCTTTCAAACACGGGACAAACAACCAAGGAATCTGCAGATGTTAATTCATTTTGACTTTATATCTTATTTATGAGAAGATATAATGCATTATACATAAAGGCTTCGAGTAAAATGTTACTCATTTCTTTTGTAGTATAATTATAGTGACAAACCATTCACTATATATGGGGTCAAACCCACTAAAGGAATGGTTCACCAAAAATGAAAGTTTGCTGAAATTTTGTCATCCTCAGGCCATCCAAGATGTAGATGAGTTTGTTTCTTCATGGGGTGAAATGTAGCATTACGGAACAAATATGTGGAGGAAGCATTATTATGGATTATGGACTTATATTTTGGCCAGCTATTATGGTTTAAAGTTGAATCGCCATGATGGATTTGTTCCCTTTCAGTCGGTCACTACGAGTCACGTCGTGACCGACGAATTGGGATATCGCTTCGA
>NW_015554071.1:520905-534446 GCF_001515605.1 Sinocyclocheilus anshuiensis
ACGAGCCAATGCACATTGGCATGCAATTATTGCATCCAGCTGCCGCTGATCACAGCGTGAGTATAATAAGACAGCAGGTGCAATGCATACCAGCTTTTCGCTTGGGAGCCGAGCGACAACATCGTTCTGTTCTATGTTTATTTCGAGAACTACGAGTTCAGCACGCTCTCGGAAGCTTTCTGTGTTGGCGGGACGGCGCTTCAGCGGTGGTCGTTCCAGTGTCGAGTGGGTTGCGCACTTCAGGCTGCACTACCCCCTGTCGTGTTGTAAGAGGCAATCGTATGGTAACCCTCGTTCCCTGAAGGAGGGGACGGAGACGTCACGTCCCGTCGCCACGGTTGCTGTACCACCGCTGAGCGGCCGGGTCGCACTTGCATTGCACCTGCTGCCTTATACTCACGCTGTGATCAGCGGCAGCTGGATGCAATAATTGCATGCCAATGTGCATTGGCTCGTTTAGTTTACACTCGAAGTAGATTGGTCTATCGAAGCGATATCCCAATTCCCGTTCCCTCCTTCAGGGAACGAGGGTTACCATACGTAACCGAGACGTTTCTGAAAAACACGCAGCTTTTCACTTCACAAGATGTTAACTGATGGACTGGAGTGGTGTGGATTACTTGTGATGTTTTTATCAGCTGTTTGGACTCTCATTCTGACGGCACCCATTCACTGCAGAGCATCCATTGGTGAGCAAGTGACATAATGCTACATTTCTCTGTTCAAATCTGATGAAGAAACAAACTCATCTACATCTTGGATGGCCTGAGGGTGAGCAGATGTTCATGTTTAGGTGAACTATTCCTTCCAGCAGTATGAACTGAAGGCCCTGCGCTGTACTTACGGCTTGGGCTGCTCCTCACTGGGGGACTTTGACTGGGGCTGAAGGACATTACTAACCAGCTCAGTGATTCCACTGAAAGGATTCCACCTGTTCAGACAAGCACAGCAACATCAAGTGGCAAAAACCGAGGGGTGTGTTTCTGTCTGTTCCTCTAACACTTCCAATTTGGTGGGACGACACCAAGAAATCCCTAAACATTTTGTTGAACTGTGCTGTAATGCTTGATTGCGACTGGTAATCACCGTATATGTCGAATCTTATCAGTTTCTTTGTATGTATGCATGTATGAAATTTATTTAGCAAAGATGCATTAATCGATCTAAAGTGTCAGCAGAAAAAATGTCATGGTTTAAAAAAAAAAATTTGCTTTAACATTGAAAGTTAAATATATACGGCAATAAAACTGCATTTATATTATTATTATTGTTGTTGTTGTTGTTGTTTTTATAATGTACTTGAGAACAAATGTATTTTTGTTGTAAAGACATTAAAACTTTTAGAGGATTTTTTTTTTTTTAATAAATTACTGGTAACAAAAGGTATATTCTTAAAACAAGAAAAACAATTTAAGCATTTTTTTTTTACAAATTAAAATATATTTGTTTAAGATATAGTCTCTTAAAACATATGTATGAAATTTTATTTAGCAAGGATTCATTAATTGACCAAAAGTTTAAGCTGAAAAAATTTCATGGTTTCCACAAAAATAACTTTCACATTAAAAATCATTTTACAAATTAAAATGTAATACATTAAACCTTTGTTTGTTTGTTTGTTTGTTTGTTTTACAAATAAATTACTGGTAATAAAAGGTATATTCTTAAAACAAGAAAAACTATTTAAACTTTTTTTTTTCAAATTAAATTATATTTTGTTAAAGATATAGTCTCTTAAAACAAGTCTAATGCCACTTAAGTAAACTGATCTTGTTTGAAGGATGCTCACATAGTTTAACTGGTAATGCATTAGAATTGACTAAAAAGAGATGAGTGATGAGAGAAACAGCAGCTTTAGGACTGAGGGAGGAGAAAGCAGCTGAATCACAAGAGGACAGTAGTGCTGTATTACTGGAGCACTGTGGAGGAGCAGCTGACCAACTACATCACTACAGCAACACAGATGTGCTACTGAACGGATAAAACGGTTAGTAGGGTGAGAAAACAGGAACAGTTTCAGTATTAAGAAAACTAGAGGTGATGCTGTACAAGTGTACCAACTACAGGACATCATAGAGCCAAACAACTGATCACGGGGCAGCTCTGAGGGATGTGTCACAGACAGCGAAGGGTGGAAAAGGAAGGTGAACGCTGGAAGAGTTGTCTTGTACTCACTGAGCTGACTGAGGCTTTGTGTCTTCTTTAGGAGGTTCCCTAAAAAGACATGTTCAACAGCTCAGCACACACACAGGGCAAAACAACAGACTAAATCAAACACTGACGAAGCAGAAACAAATGAAATAAATAAATTAGGGCTGCCAAATTAGCGTGCCAACTTATTTATTATTATTATTATTATAAATAGCAATACATTTCATGCATTAAATGCCATTTTATTTTAGCTAGTGCTGGGCAACGATTAATCGCATCCAAAATAAAAGTTTTTGTTTATATAATATATGTGTATATTTATTATGTGTATATAAATACACACACATGCATGTATATATTTCAGAAAGATATGTTTATATATTTATATATAAATTATATGAATATAAATACATACATGCAAATACATGTCAATATTTTCAAAATATATGCTGTATGTGTGTGTCTTTATATATACATAATAAATATACACTGTATACACACATATATTATGTAAACAAAAACATTTATTTTGGATGCGATTAATCGCGATTAATCGTTGCCCAGCACTAATTTTAGCATAATTTAGTAGACGTTTAAGAATGATGAATTTGCAAAGATTCATGTAAATTTGCTAATTTATTCATCAGAGTTTATGTAAATATATCCTAGAAATGGATGGTCTTCACCATTTTAATACATTTTAATAATCATTTTTATTCTCCTGCTTTTATTGTTCTTCTTATTTCTTGTGCATCTGTTGTGATTATTTTATGATGATTTTAAATCATTTTTATGTAAAACATTTACATTGTGTATGAAATGTGCTTTCGTGTTGCCTATATTTTGATACAAAATTAACCAAATTCAGCATTTGAGAAGCAACTTCAGAAAATTATAAGATCAATAAAGCTCTATCTAATGGCAGCCCCAATACATAGGCAGATGATTATATAAATAAACATAGATCATGAGTGTTACAAAAAAATATGAAAAAAAAAACACATGAATCTAAAAATCACATAATGAAACACATTAACATAAAGAGAATAAACCATATATAAATGTTTTGCCTTATATGTGATTTTTGGTGTTGTATGCAATGTGCTCTAATATTAATCTTTAATCTAAAGACCTTCTGTGTAACATCCCATAATCCCGTCATAATTAGCCAATTAACACATTGTTCATCTGAGAACTATTATATCACAGCATGATTTTGAGATGCACAGATCTTCACATCCACAATGCTCAGCATACAGTTGAACACAACCATACTGTTCTCACTATTTCTGCAGCATACAGTATACATACTGTACTCAACATTATGCTCATTTTCTGTATGCATGCAGTCGCCATAATGTATGACACAACCAGGATGCACTGCATGAAACACACTATATCCCACAATGCAATGTGCTTAATGTGGCCTACCACATGTTTAATGAATAAACTGGGTATTTCTTTTTCATGGCTATAAAAATGTGTGTAATTTTAACACTAAAGACTGTAAAAATGCAATGTAAAAATCTGTTAATTGGTTAACCGTAAGTTTGAAGAACGAATGAATCTAACGGGACATTTCATCAACTTTTACAGTAAATACTGTGTTTGAAAGTGATATTCATCTCATAATTTACAGTTAAAAACATAAATTGACATTCCCAGAATTCTCTGTGTCATTTATGGATTCATTTAAATTATTGTTTTTTAGTTTCGTTATCAGTTATGTACATTAAAATGTCATGTTTTTGTGTTTGTGTGTATGACATTATGTGCACCTAGAGTTTACTTCAGCTTGTGATAAACTCATCGCGTGACTTTCTCATACCATTTATAGTGATTGTCAGTATATTATAAAGGTACAACCATTTTTAGTAGGTTGGAAAATTAACTTTATATCAGTTAATGAAATATACATTATTTCCTGTAAATTTAAGTTCAGTTTGTAAAACCTAAAATGTTGCTATACCATTTTTTTTTTTTTTACAGCAAAGCAACCACAGCTGACATTTTTCCACCATACATTTCACAGAATTTTTATTTTTATTTTTTTTGTATTGTTATTATAATTTTTTCTGACTTGCACATAACTGGATTAAAGTAATAAAAAAAAAAAAAAACTTTTTTAGTTTTTGAAACTATATCTGGACTCTAATGTAGAATGGTACCATTTGAAATCTTTGCATATTTAATAATAGTATTTAATATATATTTAAACGTAAACGGTGTACAAGGCTATAAAATAATTGGGGAAAAAATGCAATTACTGTACTGTTGTTGTATACACTAGTCTGATTGAAAAGTAGTATACTTATACAGCAACTTTGTAAGGCAGAGCCAATGAGCATGGGTTACTATAAGTGTCAATCCTGTTACACAACGTCTTCACACAACAGACCTGACATAAACTCATTACTTGAGACTGAGATCTCATAAAAGCTCATACACAGCATGCTCAGCAAGTGTTTACAGCATCACATGGGGAAAAAAAATAAATTCCTGCACTGTCATATGGAAATAGTTTATAGTCAAAGAGCAGTCCAGTGGAAACCCCAGTGTAAACACTGTGTACTTTGAACACGTAAAGAGATTACTAGCTGTGGTCAGCCAATCAGCAGCGGCGCTCCTAAATGCCCGACACTGAGTCCTAATGCAGCTTAGACGCAGAGATCAAGTGCACTTACACCACTGTAGCATCATTCATACTGTAGCACTACTCTTCTGCAGTATGCACTATTTATATGTGTACAGTATGTGCGCTCTGCATGCAGGGAATACCAGCATGATGCAGCATACAGTACAGTTTTACAAACTAGCATGCAGTATATATACTGCACAGTGTGCAGCAAGCAGTGCATGAGTGTTGCATTTAGGGTCTATAAACATCGTCTGTCCTCGTTTATGAAAACTACATCAGCTGTGTTCAGCTCATTCAGATGCTATGGACAGGTTGAGAGTGTGTTGTGAGAGTGATACAGACATCCATTGGCATGACTTTTAATATAAAGCCAGTCTGGATGCAGTGCAATATGAATGGTTCTCCAAAATGTCCAGTTATTAAGGTTACACTTTATTTCGATGGTCCAGTTTACTATAAGCAACTTTGCAATTACTTGTCAACTAATTGTCGAGGGTTAGTGGAATAAGTTGACATGTACTTGAATTAAGCACAGTTTGATGTTGTAATGTATTTTGTACAGAGGATATCAACTAGGGCAAATTCCAAACCTGAAAACGCCAATATTTGTTCAGTTAATATTTGTTCAGAACTCAAGGGGAAAACAAAACACATCTACTCTATTCACATTTAGTGCAATGGAGTGCTACTACAGGAATGATGCACTTTTGTAGGCTAAAACCCCAAAATTAGTTGCATTTCATCACTTTCGGTTCCATCGTCCTAAGGCTCTTTTTCCTATTTTTTGAATGGGTTTTTGGTTTAATGCTTGAAATAAGGTCTGTGTCTAACACTAAGCTCAAGATATTTTCACATTTTATTCTACATCATAAAATAGCAATACACGCCCTTGTGATTTTGAAAAAAGGCATTTGCTAACAAGTGTGTAAATGGGAATCATCACACCTAGTCACTTTCACAGCCTCTTACAAACTATTCTAACTCAAAATGGTTTTAAATAAAGATTAACAGAATTGTCGGAAGCTTAATGGTGGTGATCCTGAAGTCATGTGACTATAGTTCATTTATAGCCTATGTTTAGCTTTTTACTTCTGCCGATTGTCTTTAAGCTTCAAAATCTATAAAAGCTGGTCAGACACAAATGTTTGAATGGAGTGTGAATGGAATATGCCTCATGTGGCTTTACTCTGATAAAGGGACCATTTAAAGCAACAGTGTATCTGACTAGGCAGCCAATCACAGAGCAGCTGAGCGACTAATGACATCACTAAACAAGAGGCACAACCTTCCCTAATTCTTAAATGCTGTACTCACTCAGAGTGTGCTGTGTGGAGGAAAACCCACAGGGTTATCTCTATTATCTCTCTATCTACATTATGGCATGCAGTCCAATCAAACCCCATCTCAGAAGCCAATCCAGACTCAATCCAGGCTCATAATAGATACAGCAATATGTTTTTAGACAGACTAGTTTATTTGTCATTTAGTAGACGTGTTTTTCCAAAGCGTATACGGTGTGACTGTCCCGCTGGAGCATGCTGGGGTGAAGTGTCTGACCCAAGGGCACAGACGTTTCCCAGTAATTCATTTCATAAGTGACTCTACCTGACACCAAACCAGCAACAGTTACATTACCAGACCAGAGCCTGTGTGTGAGACTTCAGTTATCAAAACAGACACACAGAGACGAAGATACCAACTCCAGCATGTTGCAGTGGGTCTGCACTTGCTTGATTAATACTTAACCAGCACATGACTGACTTAGCAAAAACTCTTTAATCTTCATAAGAAGCCTCATTTTTCCAAAGATCATCACTCTCAGAGCACTTAACACTCAGGAGAGTGTGAGAGCACAAGATATGAACGTATCTGCTAGAAAGCACCGTGTCGCCTCAGATGGCCGTTTGTGTGCTGCTCTGCCAAAAAGCATTTCAGCATCAGCCGCTGATTTCAGCGATGTGCAAAACTACATTCAAAAACAGCTACGAAGCACAGCTGAATCCCACAGATGGCAGGAGTCTCAAGACAAGTTTTAAAAAGCTTGTGTAAATTAAATTTACACATGCAATGGCTAAAGATGTTACTCTGAATGTATACAAGATGTTTTTTGTCTAAAAATAGTTCAACTTTAATGGGTTAGGTGTCTTCTTGTTCAAATCGAGCTTTAAAGTATGGTAGTTTTATAGTGTTTGGATATAAAGTTTATGAAGAGTTCATTTGCAAAAACAGATAACTCAGTTTTTAACCATTTTCAATAATCGTGTTTTTTCATTGTGCATTCCAATTAATCTCAAACTAACTGCAGTTGGGTTATTTTGATTAGGTTAAAAAATAACAAAAAAATACAGCTAACTAACAAAATAAAACACAATTAAAAACATGATGACATAATAAAAAACATGATTCGTGACCCAGGACCACAAAACCAGTCATAAGGGTCAATTTTTCGAAATTAATAAAAATTGTGCTCCAGGGTCACATTTTTGAAAATTAAAAAAAACAGTTTTATCTGTTTTTGCAAATAAACTCTTTCTTAAAGGGATAGTTCACCCAAAAATGAAAATTCATTTATTCACTCACACAAAAGAAGAAATTTTAAAGAATGTTGGTAACCAAACAGTTGACGGTAGCCATTGACTTCCATAGAATTTTGTTGCCATGCTATGGAAGTCAATGGCAACTGTCAACTGGCTACCAGCATTCTTTAAAATATCTTATTTAGTGTCCAACAGAAGAAGGAAACTCATGTAGGTTAAGTAAATGATGACAAAATGTTAATTTTTAGCTGAACTGTCCCTTTAAGATGAGTGTTTCAGTGTATGTTTTAAATCCAAATGCTATAAAACTACCATAAATTCAAGCTTGACTTGAACTTGGAGTAACATGCACAAGAAACTAGACTAGAAAAAAACAGCAAGCTCTTCTAAAATGTTTTTCTTGGATGTTAAGAATCTATTAAACTTAATTACACATTTGTGAGGAAGACACGGTGAACTACACAGACTACGAATTAATAAGACAGCAATCAGATTAAGCCACAGTATCCAACCCAGATCAGAGAGACTGACATCTGACCGAGTGACTGTGAGATCTCCAGTGGCACAGGCCTTACAAAACTGTGTCAGTCAAACAAGTTCATGCCAGCTGCCGACACCGCCATTAAGGAGCTTTAAATACAGTCTCTCCAAGAATAAAACAGACATTCATATAATGTTTTCACAACATGCGGTTTATTTGGAGATGCGTGCTGTGAACTTTTTTGTAATGTGTAACAAAGACACTGTAAAATAAAGAGTTACCAGTCTGCTAAATGAATGAATGTAAATGTAAATATAGCAATTACTCATGTGGAATATTTGGAAAATCTCACTTGAGGTTGAAATGTGTCCAAAATGCTCAGTAGTTACTCTGGCGCGTTTGAGTCTGGCAGTAAACGCATTGATTTTTTAAGCTATCAATGTCCTATTATACTTTCAGCACAACAACAGTGCAAACAGATAATTTGGGGTGGAAGTGAAAATCTCAAACTTTGCAGATTTTATATGCACACATGCATTCAAATGATTTGGTAATCTCTCTCTCTCTCTCTCTCTCTCTCTCTCTCTCTCTCTCTCTTCTGCTCACCAAGGCTGCATTTATTTGATCAAAAATACAGTAAAAACAGTAATATTGTGAAATATTATTGCAATTTAAAATAACTGCTTTCTATGTGAATATATTGTAAAATGTCATTTATTGTTGTGATATAAATTGCTGAATTTTCAGCATCATTACTCCAGTCTTCAGTGTCACATGATCCTTCAGAAATCATAATAACATGCTGCTAAAGAAACATTCCATTTTTTATTTTTGTGGAAACCGTGATACATTTTTTCAGGATCCTTTGATGAATTATGTTATTTGAAATAAAAATCTTTTGTAACATTATAAATGTATTTGCTGTCACTTTTGATCAATTTTACGCATCCTTGCTGAGTAAACTTATACATTACTTAAAAAAAAAAGAGAGAAAAACCTTGACCGGTGGTATGTCACCATAAACAAATAACTAAACTGAACAGTTACCATTTCAGCAATAACCCAGACATGTTTGCATTATGCAGAACATCAGTGATATGGCTTATCAGAAACATGAACTCTGCCACCACAAGAGCTTGATAAACAGTCTCGAGGCATCAAAACACAGCAGTATCCCAACAGTACACTCTGGAAGTGTGACACTGAGAGCTTGAGTCCATTGAGTTTTTAGAACAATCATGCGATAATACTAGAAACTTGAGCATTGGAGGTGAGTTACACCAGTTTCGGTTTGGTCTGAGTTCTCTATCAACAAACAGGCACGTGGCGCAGCTGAAGCTCACGCTGTTTGGCAGTGATGCCTGTCAGACGGGAGCGGAGCTCTGGCACAGCTCTGGAGGTTCACTGGGTTCAGTCCAGCCCTGGACCGTGGAGCCAACTGGGCCACTCCAGTAAATAATCTCTCTAAACACAAAGCCCACTGCATCTGAGAGCAAATATTAAGGGCAAGATGCAGAACCACAGCGCAAGACTGCTCCATAAACAGATGCTTAATTATGGGATAGTTGAAATAAATATTTTCAATTCTACCAAGTGCCGCATTATCCACGCATTGAGCAATACGTGGATAAATGTGGATAAAACCATCAATTCTCAGCAATCAGTTTGTCTCTAGTATGTCAAAAGCAATGTCTAGTGTGTGTTTTTATACAGAAATAACAGATGACTGTATCACAGTGGACTCCAGGTCATGAGTAGTTCATGATCATATGACTCTTTGAACAGACGTTCAGATGCTCAAATCGTGCTGAAAACACGATCATCAGTTTTCAATTATGGGATAGTTGAAATAAATATTTTCAATTCTACCAAGTGCCTTGAGGCATTGAGCAATACGTGGATAAATGTGGATAAAACCATCAATTCTCAGCAATCAGTTTGTCTCTAGTATGTCAAAAGCAATGTCTAGTGTGTGTTTTTATACAGAAATAACAGATGACTGTATCACAGTGGACTCCAGGTCATGAGTAGTTCATGATCATATGACTCTTTGAACAGACGTTCAGATGCTCAAATCGTGCTGAAAACACGATCATCAGTTTTCATACAAACTTGAGGAGCTCATGCAGATCAAATGCTGCACACATTAAAACAAAAGAGGGATATTTTCCAATTCATGCTTATTTTTCATGCTATTAATATGTGCTGGAATTTGTATTAAGCTAAAACAGTAGCAAGTGCAAATCATTTTGACTTTTCAACCAATATAGTCAAAAATACAATTGCTTGCATTTGATTAGAAGCAATGCAGAATCTTCTTTATTTCATGCCATAAAAATCCAAGTTTAAATTATATAAATATGATATAGATATAAATATACATTTATCTTGAATAGTGCAGAACAGTGCAGAATCATTTCACGCCATAAAAAGGTATACTCAGTTTTTCAAAATGATATAGCAATTGTCCTGCTATTAATATCATTTGTAATCAAATTTGTATTAAACTACAAAAATAGCAGCATTTTGACTCAAAAAGTGGCATAAAAAGGTTTAAATGACATAAACATGATATTAAATATAAATATAGATTTATGTTAAATAGAGCAGAACAGTGCAGAATTGCTTCACACCATAAAAAAAATCATACTAAATGTTTCAAAATGATTTAGCAATTTTCATGCTATCAATATAATTTTAAAATTAATAATATTAAACTACAAAAATAGCAGCATTTTGACTCAAAAAGTGCAAATAACTTTCACCTTTTGACCAACATAGTCAAAAATGCACATTTGTACATATAATTAACAACCTAGAAATAATGTAGAATCTTGCTATTTATGATATATAATATTATATGAGTATATATATATATTTATGAACAAACTGAGACAGACTCAATCCAGAAGAAGTGTGGCAACGTCTCCGAGATGCTTCAAGAAACCTACCTGCAAAGATACCTAAAAAACTATGTGCAAGTGCACCGAGGGCAAAAGCTGCTTTAAACGCAAAGGATGCTCAAACCAAATGTTGCTTTGATTTAGTTAATAGAAGTTAATTGATAAAGAAAATCTATTTCTGACATTATTTTTGACAGCATCCCCATTTTACAGCATTTATACACAAGTGCCTAAAGCTTTTAACAGTACTGTAGCTTTGCAGGTAGGTCTCTTGAAGCATCGTTGAGACGCTGCCACAGTTCTTCTGGATTGAGTCTGTCTTAGTTTGTTCTGTTTCTTCATGTCATTCCAGACAGACTGGATGATGGTGAGATCAGATCTCTGTGTGGAGCAAACAAAAATCTCACTGGATTATTACAATTAATGGCTAAATGAATGTTTGGAAATGGAAACTGATATTTCCTAGTACTGACACACTACAGCAAAAGATTTTTTTACAAAACATTTTTTAGCTGGTGAAAATACTAGTGCTCTAATCATTTTGGCCACCACTGTATACACACACACACACACACATGCATACACAAACAAAACTACAAAAAAAAATACTATAGTACTTAAACAAGAATTACTGGTCCAGTGCTTTTTCAGACAGACTTAGAGGAAGTGTTTCATGTCACACTGCGGGACACTTTCACTGCTTGATATCAACTACCTCTACACACACAAGAAAAACAGGTGCACCCTTGCAATTAATAAGGCCTGTCAAGCAAACACACACACACACACACCTACACATGTTTGTGGGGACTTTCCATAGACTTCTATTACTTTTATACTGACCAAACCATATTTTCTATCCCCTAAACCTACCCCTTACAGAAAACCTGCTTGCATCATTTACTATTTTTAATAAATGTTTTCCTCGTGTGGACCAAATTTAAAAAAATTTCAGCTTTTACTATCACATTTGGTCCCCATAATGTAGCACAAACAAGCACACACACACAGGAAGGCTGATCTGTCAGAGAAACACACATCCGCAGCGGACAGCGCCGTGGTGCTGAAAACACCGCGCCGGGCTCCATGGCAAGCGCAATCGCGCAAACATCGCCGCGCTGGGCGTCGCGTTAATAGTTAACGCCTGACCTATTCGACAGCACGCATTCAAACTTGTAGTAATCTCTGGTATAAACGGCGGCTGGTGGGATTTTTAGCGAAGATGGCGCCCACAGCTAACCCAGCCCACCAGAGGCGAAATACTACATCCACACGCGGCACGCGAGCGACGAAAAGCCGCCAGACGCGTGACATTGACCCCTCTGACGGCTACCCCTTCTGTTTTGTCCGCGCTCGTCTCAACAATAGCCTAATATTGACAGTCGACGTAAGCAGACGTATTACATTTCAGGAGACAGTCATGCTGAAAACGACAGGAGGGAGCGCGTTTAAAGAGACAAATGCAGTCCTCCTCGCCCCCTATTAAGGGTGCTGACCACAAGCTTACTTCAGCATGGACTGCTCTTTCTCCTCCTCTTTCTTCTGCCGCTCCATGACCGAGAGGATGATCCTCCTCTCCTCCTCGGTGAGGTGGCTCAGGTCCGGCGGAGCGGGAGCCGCAGGGGCCCCCAAAGCTGACATCTTCAGGTGTGGATGCTGCTGAGAGAGCGATGCGTGAACATGAAACACATCTCTATGCATCCTACACGTGTAGCCAGTGTTGTGTTTATGCGATGCATAAGTGGACTGATCTCATCTACTACATGCATTACGATGATGAAGACCGCAGACAACTAATGGTTTCATGATAATAACACCTTCACACCCTGCATTGGTGGATTTAGTGGTGCATTATTAGCTAGAATCAATATGCATCCCAGTGACAGCAATGTAGCTTGTCACGCTGCCTCATAAAAAATTAAATATAAATATAGATTTATGTTATATAGAGCAGAACAGTGCAGAATTGCTTCACACCATAAAAAAATCATACTAAATGTTTCAAAATGATTTAGCAATTTTCATGGTATCAATATAATTTTAAAATTAATAATATTAAACTACAAAAATAGCAGCATTTTGACTCAAAAAGTGCAAATCACTTTCACCTTTTGACCAACATAGTCAAAAATGCACATTTGTACATATAATTAACAACCTAGAAATAATGTAGAATCTTGCTATTTATGATATATAATATTATATGAGTATATATATATATTTATGAACAAACTGAGACAGACTCAATCCAGAAGAAGTGTGGCAACGTCTCCGAGATGCTTCAAGAAACCTACCTGCAAAGATACCTAAAAAACTATGTGCAAGTGCACCGAGGGCAAAAGCTGCTTTAAACGCAAAGGATGCTCAAACCAAATGTTGCTTTGATTTAGTTAATAGAAGTTAATTGATAAAGAAAATCTATTTCTGACATTATTTTTGACAGCATCCCCATTTTACAGCATTTATACACAAGTGCCTAAAGCTTTTAACAGTACTGTAGCTTTGCAGGTAGGTCTCTTGAAGCATCGTTGAGACGCTGCCACAGTTCTTCTGGATTGAGTCTGTCTTAGTTTGTTCTGTTTCTTCATGTCATTCCAGACAGACTGGATGATGGTGAGATCAGATCTCTGTGTGGAGCAAACAAAAATCTCACTGGATTATTACAATTAATGGCTAAATGAATGTTTGGAAATGGAAACTGATATTTCCTAGTACTGACACACTACAGCAAAAGATTTTTTTACAAAACATTTTTTAGCTGGTGAAAATACTAGTGCTCTAATCATTTTGGCCACCACTGTATAAATACAAAATATTTATTTAAGCGACAT
>NW_015554071.1:534490-539400 GCF_001515605.1 Sinocyclocheilus anshuiensis
ACACACACACACACACATGCATACACAAACAAAACTACAAAAAAAAATACTATAGTACTTAAACAAGAATTACTGGTCCAGTGCTTTTTCAGACAGACTTAGAGGAAGTGTTTCATGTCACACTGCGGGACACTTTCACTGCTTGATATCAACTACCTCTACACACACAAGAAAAACAGGTGCACCCTTGCAATTAATAAGGCCTGTCAAGCAAACACACACACACACACACCTACACATGTTTGTGGGGACTTTCCATAGACTTCTATTACTTTTATACTGACCAAACCATATTTTCTATCCCCTAAACCTACCCCTTACAGAAAACCTGCTTGCATCATTTACTATTTTTAATAAATGTTTTCCTCGTGTGGACCAAATTTAAAAAAATTTCAGCTTTTACTATCACATTTGGTCCCCATAATGTAGCACAAACAAGCACACACACACAGGAAGGCTGATCTGTCAGAGAAACACACATCCGCAGCGGACAGCGCCGTGGTGCTGAAAACACCGCGCCGGGCTCCATGGCAAGCGCAATCGCGCAAACATCGCCGCGCTGGGCGTCGCGTTAATAGTTAACGCCTGACCTATTCGACAGCACGCATTCAAACTTGTAGTAATCTCTGGTATAAACGGCGGCTGGTGGGATTTTTAGCGAAGATGGCGCCCACAGCTAACCCAGCCCACCAGAGGCGAAATACTACATCCACACGCGGCACGCGAGCGACGAAAAGCCGCCAGACGCGTGACATTGACCCCTCTGACGGCTACCCCTTCTGTTTTGTCCGCGCTCGTCTCAACAATAGCCTAATATTGACAGTCGACGTAAGCAGACGTATTACATTTCAGGAGACAGTCATGCTGAAAACGACAGGAGGGAGCGCGTTTAAAGAGACAAATGCAGTCCTCCTCGCCCCCTATTAAGGGTGCTGACCACAAGCTTACTTCAGCATGGACTGCTCTTTCTCCTCCTCTTTCTTCTGCCGCTCCATGACCGAGAGGATGATCCTCCTCTCCTCCTCGGTGAGGTGGCTCAGGTCCGGCGGAGCGGGAGCCGCAGGGGCCCCCAAAGCTGACATCTTCAGGTGTGGATGCTGCTGAGAGAGCGATGCGTGAACATGAAACACATCTCTATGCATCCTACACGTGTAGCCAGTGTTGTGTTTATGCGATGCATAAGTGGACTGATCTCATCTACTACATGCATTACGATGATGAAGACCGCAGACAACTAATGGTTTCATGATAATAACACCTTCACACCCTGCATTGGTGGATTTAGTGGTGCATTATTAGCTAGAATCAATATGCATCCCAGTGACAGCAATGTAGCTTGTCACGCTGCCTCATAAAAACAAGCATCTTCTGAGAATGAGGTCTGAGAAAACCCTCGGGCTTCTCGCGTTTCCGTGAGCCGAGGGCATCCCAGGTTTTAATGTGTGTGTGGAGATAAAACGGGCGCTTGCCTTTTATTTCGCAATCATGGTGAATGTAGTCTAACCCATGGCTGCTGCTGCTGCTGCTGCCGCCGCTGCCGCGATCCTTATTGCGGTTGTCGGCGGACTTCCCCGCGATTCCCTCCTGCTGCTGCCGCTGCTGCTGCTAACTCCAAGAGACTTCTTGAATGCACAAAAATGGATGCGGCAGGGAAACGGTCCGATAGGAGAGCGAGGCGGAGCGACGGTCTTACGTAGGACAAAGATCAGATGGTCCGGTCGCACTTCCGCTGCCCCGCCCGCCGCGTTCATTAACGAGAGGCGAGAGAGTTGGGAAAGTTCCTTTGGAAATGTAGTAGGTTACAGATTACAAGTAGTGTAACTATTTCAGTTACTTTAATAAAGCAATGGGTTACACTTTATTTTAAGGTGTCCTTGTTATTATACATTTAAGTAGGCTACTGAGTAATAATATTAATTAACTTCATGTACCCTACTATACACTCTAAAAAATGCTGGGTTAAATACAACCCAGTGCTGGGTAAAATAGGGACAAACCCAGCAATTGGGTTGTTTTGACCCAGCAGTTGGGTTAAATGTTTAACCCAACCTTCTGGGTAGTAACCCAACCGCTGGGTCAAAACAACCCAATTCCTGGGTTTGTCCCTATTTTACCCAGCACTGGGTTGTATTTAACCCAGCATTTTTTAGAGTGTAATAAAAGGCACGGTCAAAACAACCCAATTCCTGGGTTTGTCCCTATTTTACCCAGCACTGGGTTGTATTTAACCCAGCATTTTTTAGAGTGTAGGGTTAGGGTTTGGCTTAGGGTTACTTGCATGTAATTATGCATAATTAAAATAGTAATGTAACATGTAACTAGGGCACCTTAAAATAAAGTGTCACCAATTAATGTAACTTATTACATTTGATTACTTTTCTCAGATTATATTGTTTTAACCGTTAATCGTTTTGAAACATTTAAAGCAGGCAGGGTTAACCTTAGAGTATTATTCACCACTGATTACTGTCAGACTTTCAAAATCCTTTATCACTTAAGATTAGAATCATTTAATTTGAAAGCACGGCCACCACAAAATCAGACTTTAGCACCTCTTTTTACTTTGAGGTTGTTCTGAGGTTAAATGCAGATTTAAAATTATAACAAGATATAGTTTAATAGCTGTGATACCGTTTTTTAAATCAAATCTTTGTATAGATATGACAGGAAACACCGGCATCTAACAATGCCTTGGAAAAAAAACAGTTAATCTTAAAAAATAAAGCATATAGCCTACATAAATCGAAATAGGAAATAAAACAGTTATTGAATAAGCATTTGTACTATTCTGTGTCCTAAACTCCTGAAATATTGGTGCCTCATATTTTAGAGCAGTCGATGCAATTTATTAAAGAAATCAATTAAATCTGTGTGTGTTTGTGTGTGTGTGTGTGTGTGTGTATGTGTGTCTGTCTGTGTGTGTGTGAAAATATTCAGATGTAACCTCCTTTGTAATAGTTAACATTTTCACAAGTAACTGTATTTTAAAAATTTGTAAACATTTTTCTCAGTAACTGTAACTGAATACAATTACATTTATTTTGTAATTAAATTACATAATTCCTTTACATGTTACTACTTCCCAACACTGGTGACAAGTCATCAACCAGATTTTTATTTATTTATTATGTTTTTAATTTATTATTATTTTTAAACGGTTTATGTCTCAGACTGTGGTGAATGAGAACTCTTTCTATTAGTTTAAATTATTTTTTTGTCTCCTCAGACCTCATCTAACTTAATGCCATTGCCATCCAATCATCCATGTGTTTTTAGAAGGGCATTATAAAACTAAAAGGCATAACCCAAAACTAAGTATTAATTGAGTGGCAGATTATAATTTGAATGTTAAAGTGATATATTTTAATTACTTTCATTAAATCTGGACATCAGTTAGTGGCATTGCACATAGGCCTATAATCAGATTTCCACTACCTTTCAAAAGTGTGGGGTCAGTAAGTGTGTGTGTGTGTGTGTGTGTGTGTGTGTGTGTGTGTAATTCAGCAAGAACTAATTATGTTTGTCAAAAGTAACTGTGAATACATTTACAATTATAAAAGATTTCTAATTCAAATAAATGCAGTTCTTTCTATTCGTTAAAGAATCCTGAAAAAAATGTATCACTGTTTTCATCATTGATGATTATAAGAAAATCAGCATATTAGAGTGATTTCTGAAGGATCATGTGACACTGAATACTGACGTAATGATGCTGAAAATTCAGCTTTGATCACTGGAGTAAATTACATTTTTTTTAATATATTTAAACAGAAAACAGTTATTTTAAACTGTATTAATAATTCACAGTTTTTGTTTTTACTGTATTTTTTTTTTATCAAATAAATGCAGCCTTGGTGAGTATAACACTTCCTAAAACATATAAAAATCTTACAGACCAGTTTAAACAACAGCTCACTGAAAAAACTAAACAAAACAAGGAATAATGCAATCATATTATGCAATGCAAGTTTCGTGATTTCATGATGATAAGCAATGGTGTCATTTCTTTACCAGCAGATACAATCATCAATAATCACTTTTTTTGTCGACAAACTGCCTTACAATTTATACCATTTTACGTAATAATGGACCAACACGAGCATCATCTTTGGAGCAGGTATGATGTCTTATATGAAATGTGTGAATAGTTTTATACAGCTAAAACATTACCTAAACATTTTAAAATAAATGCATCAAAATGATAAAAATGCAAATCGGATTTTATATTTGAGCTTCCACCTTATGATGTACTAATACTACTACTACAATCAACATCAAAAATAATAATTTAAAACATTGAATCTTAATCCTTTAGGTCGAAATGGCATATATAAATTGTATGTAAAATATACATAAAATATAAAAGCTGTTTTCTTCTTTTTCTTTCCGATTGCTGTAGCCTATAAAATAATAACCGGTTTTGAAAGTAGTGTGAAGGAGAAAATTCATTCATTAAATTAATTAATTCATTCAAAATCAATCATTCATTCATTAATTTTGAGTACCTTGAATACATAGGCCTACTATAAGGCGTCGTATTATAATATAAATTAGTACGAAATAGTATTTATAGCACATTTACTATAAACATATAAATAGCAGGTTACAGTAAATATAGTGTAATAAGTCGTCGTCAAATATAGCTCACGCTCAATCGCTAAACAATGCAGTCACGCGCACAGATTTCTAGAGCCTGTGGAGAGGGCGGAACTCTGAATGACGTCACGTCATACGTGATGGGGATTGGCTGCTGCGACGCACGTCGCCCCGCCCACTGATATGCGTCACCACGCTCTGTTATTTACCTTCTTCACCCGCAGCGGAGGTCAGACGAGCGGTCGCGCTTAATAATGGCCCAGCGGTGGCTACTGAGTTTAATCGGGGCTTTGGTTACTTGATGTTTATATATA
>NW_015554071.1:539440-539874 GCF_001515605.1 Sinocyclocheilus anshuiensis
ATATTATTTTTTTTTTAAACAGGGTTAGTGTGCCGCTGTCTGCCCTCACAAAGTGTATTGTCCTGCCTCTTGCCGCTCAGGGAGTCCGTCTCTAGTACGCAAACAAACATGAGCGCTACCGTTTCCAGGCAGAGACACGCCGCAGACTCCTCTGGCTCTTCTTTTTCCCTTACTGCAAGCCTCCTGCGACTCTCGAAACACATCAGATATGAAAATCTCGCTGCTGGACTTAGTGGGGGAGTTATTTCCACAATGGTGTTGCACCCCCTGGATCTGATCAAAATCAGGTTCGCAGGTAAGTACATGTTTATCTTATATAATTATAATAATACTGTAAATAATCTTATATAATACTGCAGAGAGGGTGTCTCAAAACCTGTAGAGCTGCCTACCTAGACAGCATGTATTAATGACCAAAAATACGGTTTAGACAC
>NW_015554071.1:539935-550354 GCF_001515605.1 Sinocyclocheilus anshuiensis
ACGGTTTAGACAGGCTTTTAAAAAAAAAATTTGTAAAAAAAAAAACAATAATATGAATAAATATAAATAAAAAATAAATTACTCATAGTTTTCCATTATTTCTGGTAAATAAATGAAATGATTAAATTCTTGAAATTGCTATACAAACAGCAGAGACATAACGCTATGTGTATTCAGTTTCACAATCTGAACAACTGTGTCATGCTCTCTAGGTTTTGTAGTGCTGTCAAACGATTAATCGCGATTAATCGCATCCGAAATAAAAGTTTTTGTTTGCATAATATATGTATATATATATATATATATATATTTGTGTAAACCTAACATATTTTTCTTAAAAATATACATGCATGTATGTGTATTCATATATACATAATAAATATACACAGCACACACACAAAACGTTTATTTCGGATGCGATTAATCGTTTGACAGCACTAAGGTTTTGAGACGCAGCCCAGAAAACTAGAAAAACACGCACAGAGGGCACGATACAGTTTGCCTGCTAGTCTTACCTTTGCACTGGTCTTTTTCAAAGAGATTTTTAGATTATTTTGAAGCAGAAGTGGGAGTGTGTTGTTTCCCCCACTGTTTCTTACTCGTTCCAGTAAGTGATGGTCTGAAAATGCGACCCCAGTACGATAGCATGGTGCACTGCATGAAGACCATCTGGAAGCTGGAAGGGATTAGAGGTCTCTATCAAGGTGTGACCCCCAACATCTGGGGGGCCGGGGCATCGTGGGGCCTGTACTTCCTCTTGTAAGTAGTCAGAGTTGTGTTGAAAAGGGAAGCACGGAATGGAATTTCCTGTTTGAATGTATTTCTAAACACAACTTCACTATATTCAGTGTTGGGAAGGTTACTTAGTAGGTTACAGATAAAAGCATCTGCTAAATGACTAAATGTAAATGTAATTTAATAAAAAAAAAATTCTCAGTAACTGTAACGGATTACAGTTACATTTATTTTGTAATTAAATTACATAACTCATTACATGTAACTAGTTACTCCCCAACACTGACTATACAGTACTGATCAAAAGTTTGGGTCAATACAATTTTTTTTATTTACTTGCTAAATAAACCTTGCTCTACTTTAGCAAGGTTGCATTAAATTTATTAAAAAAAAAAATGTGTGTAATTTTCCAAAAGATTTGTATTTGAAATTAATGCTGTTCTTTTAAACTTTTTATTCATCAAAGAATTCTGAAAAAAAAAAAAAAAGTGTCATGGTTTTTACAAAAATATGAAGCAGCACAACTGTTTTCAACCTTAATTATTAATCAGAAATGTTTCTTGAGCAGCAAATCAGCATATTAGAATGATTTCTGAAGATCATGTGACACTGAAGACTGGAGTAATGATGCTGAAAATTCAGCTTTGACCACAGAAATAAATTACATTTTACAATATATTAGTAATATATTTTAATATAAATTAAAATATCAAAATAATAGAAATTAATTAGTAATATAAAACACGTTAATTGAAAACAAATTTTCAATTGTAATAATATTTCACGTTATTACTGTATTTTTAATAAATGCAGACTTGGTGAGCATAAGAGACTTCTTTCAAAAGCATAAAAAAAAAAAATCTTAATTATTCTAAACTTTTGACCAGCAGTGTATATATACTGTATATTTTTACTAAAACATTTTAAAGCATTAAAAAAATGCCAGATGGGAACATTTTTGACATACACGAGTCCTTGAATTTTTAAGCTGTAATAATATTTCATAATATTACTGTATTTTTAGTCAAATAAATGCAGCCTTGGTGAGCAGAAAACATTTATCCTTAAACGTTTGAATAGTAGTGTAAATGGCATTGATATTGACTATTTTTACAAAAATAAATAATACAAATAAACATATTAATCAATTAAGATATAATAACAAAATAATAATAATATAGAAGTGATCTTTCTTGAAAAGGCATGGATCCTTTAAAGTTCACAGGCCATAAAAAGAAGCTGCCAACAGTGCTGTGTCAGTTGATACTGTATGAGTTATGAAGACACTCCAGGAATTCATCTGACCTGATTTCAGATCAGGATCACTGGCAAACAAACTGTGTATGTGCAACTTTACACGGGTGCCAACACTGAAATATAAGTAGTAGATCCTTGTTGATTTGGTCTTTGTCCTAAGCAGGCTGTAATGTCAAGAAGAACATTTCTCCTAATATTTTGTTTATAGAATCAGTCATGCTGTGGAAAAAAAAGATTAAGTGTGAAGATCTGACCATAACAATAAATCTGGAGAGATGTAGCTCAGCAGTCTTATATCCAGCAGCACTGTTGATTTGCTCAAGTCCTACAGGTTGTAATGACATGAAAGTGAGTAAATGATGACGTAATGTATGTTTTCTAAGTCTACCCTCCCTGAAATCCACATGGTGATTCAATAACAGTTACTTAAAGGATGGTCAGTTTACAGCACTGTACAATAGACATGCATGTGCTAAATGACTCTGGGGACCATAACGTGGTCCTTTCTCATCTTCCCGCAGTTATAATGCTATTAAAGCGTACACGCAGGAGGGACGGCAAACAGAGCTGAGTGCTGGCGAACACCTGGTGTCTGCAGCGGAGGCAGGTCAGTTTGAGAAAGAGCCACCTGTGAGCCTGACAAGCTAAACACAGCTAAATCTGTAGCTCAGCTATGAGACGGGAACAGCTGGAATGTCAGAGGCCTTGGAGACGCTGTGTTCCTCCGCCGGATCATTCCTGTTATGCCCGAACTTTAGGCTACGCCGCACACTCTGTGACTATCAGATGTTAACCACTTGTTTATGCTTGTTTTAATTGACTAAAATAGACCAGACTGAAGATAACAGGTCAAACTCAGAGGCTTGAACTTGATTGTTTGCACAATGATAAGCAAACAAACAGGATGGAAATGTTGTTGGTAATGTAATACAATTTTCATGTTTATTTTTAAGACGATCGAATATTTTAGAGTGACACAAACCAAATAATACCATAAAACTTCACAGACATCATTAAATCCACTAATGTTTTATTGACATTTAAGCTGTTGTTTTTCCCTCCAAAAATGATTTCCTGGAGGATGTCATTAGGTAGTCATTTTAAAGGATATTTAAACAGAATGGAAAGTGAAATTGAGGATACGTAGATTGACGACAAAACTAAAATGGCATGTTTTATTTAAAACATTTAGATTAGAGATCGGATTTCTTAATAAAGTGACCCTTACGAAGCACCACCAAGACAGTTTTCTTTTTAAAAGAAATTAAATAATAAACACTTTTATTAAGCAAGGACATGCTAAATTGAACAAAAGTGACAGTAAAATACTTATATTGTTACAAGATATTTCTATTGCGTATAAATGCTGTTCTTCTATCCCTTAAAGAAACAAATGTATCACAGTTTCTACAAAAATATGAAGCAGCACAACTGTTTTCAACATGGATAATAATGAGAACTGCTCATATTAGAATGATTTCTGAAGGATCATGTGACACTGAAGACTGCAGTAATGATGCTGAAAATTCAGCTTTCAATCACAGGAATAAATTACTGTTTAAAATGTATTCAGTTTATTTAAACTGGAATAATATTTCAAATTATTAGTGTTTTTACTGTCCTTTTGATCAAATACATGCCACCTTGTTGAGAAGAAGAGACGTCTTTCAAAAACAAAATATCACTTTTAAAAGGTAGTGTAAGTTTAAGGAAAATTAGGAAATTTTTGCATAGTTTTAAATAGGGCTGGGCGATATAGCTAAAAAAACGTATCAACGATATAATGTTTCATATCGTTCAGTATCGATAATTGACATTTTTTATAACCCTTTTTAAAACAGAGCAATAGAATTTTTTTATAAATTTAACCACTGTATTTTTAATTTACTCGATTTATTAAGACAACAAATATTTTTTTTGTTTTGTTTTAACAGTCAAACACAAAATAAAATTTAAACAAATATCTTTCTTATGTTTTATATGCAGATTAAATAAGTCTTAAAGGGGTCCTATTATGCTTTTTCACTTTTTTTCATTTTAGTCAGTGTGTAGTGTGTATGTTTGGGCATTAAAAAGATCTAGAAAGTTACAAATCTCAAAGTCCACTCCAAAGGGAGATATTTAGTTTTTTTTAAATCCCTTTTCAAGAACTGCAACGAACGGCTCGTTTGGACTACAGCGTTTGGTTTCCGGGCTTTGTGATATCACAAAGCAGCCCATTAGAATTTCATTACAAATAATTCCCGCCTACAGAAATTTGAATGGTTGGGGGGGTGGGGTCACAAAGCGGCTCATTGGAATATCATTACAAATAATTCCCGCCTACAGAAATTCGAGTGGTTGGGGGGTGGGGAGGGGCGAGGTTGTGGTTAGAACGCTTGGTTGAGTGAGAGCATCAGACGAGACACGAAGAAGTGCTGCTGCAGAGTTAGTGCGTCAGAGAAAACCAAGAAGAAGAGCTGTTGTGCTGTAGCTTCATATTTTTGGCATGTCTAGAACAGCGGTTCTCAATTCCAGTCCTCGCGTACCCCCGCTCTGCACATTTTGAATTGTTTATTCAGTGCAATGAAATAACAACTGTCTATAAAAAACTTGCATAACGTCTAAATTAACATATAAAAAAATCAAATATAATTTCGTAAATTGCATAAACAATTATGAACAAAACAGCATAATGTATTTATGCATTGCTTAATACAAAGAGCCGAAGCGCCATTCACACAGATTGCATTTAAAAACAAAAGAGAATAAACCTCCACAAATTCGCAACGTGTTTTATAAA
Source organism: Sinocyclocheilus anshuiensis (assembly GCF_001515605.1). NCBI lineage: Eukaryota > Metazoa > Chordata > Actinopteri > Cypriniformes > Cyprinidae > Sinocyclocheilus > Sinocyclocheilus anshuiensis. The sequence goes on from NW_015554071.1 coordinate 544,710, forward strand.
CGTTTAAACTGTTTTAACTTTGCATGACGCGAGTGCAGCAGTCATATTTGTCTGTCTAAAAAATGCGCTGAATATGCGTTCTGTATGAATGGCTTGGTTTGGGTTTTAACCTAATCAAGATGTTCTACGCATTGAGCTTCTATATTTCTAATATTTTGAATGAATAACACAGCAGCGGCGCGTCTCGTGGGCTAGACTAACAAAACGTTAAAATGCAACAACGTCACTTACATTATCATCACCGCATCTCGCACGCCACTGATGACGCTCCCTGACACACTCCTAACATTCGATTGCACCGTTTTTGCATTCAAATGCAATTTTTTTATTTTAAATTCGACTAATATTCATTCTTTATTCACAATCTCCTCATCACATACAAGCGTCACTCATAGCACGTGCCTATATCGTGCGCTATATCGAACATTTTTTCTATCGTTATCGATGAAGGTGTACCGTCGATAAATACCGATACCGTTTTATCGCCCAGGCCTAGTTTTAAACCAGATTTTACAGAAATGAGCTCAAAATATGATGAAACATTGTTGCCAGGTCACAAATTTACAGTAACTTACCTCTAATTCGTTTACGTGTTGCTTGAGGTAACAGTAGATGCAGTAGTAACTAAAGAGTTCACAGTCGCACAGTAAATGTGTTGTACGTTCAGTTCACTTACACTAATGTTATCAGCGTTTAAATGAGATTCTCTGTTTGCCGTTGACTGCGTGAAGCATTGGCCTTGATTCTGTCTCTGCAGATTTTAATCACGTTACTGCGTTCATTTCTTTAAAGAAAAATGGCAGGGAAAAATTATTTGCAATATCACAGTTCATTCCAGTCAAGAATGCAGGAATAATATGCAATCAGTTTTTACCACCTAATTAGCACGTTTTACTGAAAATAATGCTGTTTCAGAGAAATCTTCAAAGCATTATGAGACATTTTTCTGTAAAGTGTGTCGGAGTAGAAGTAATTTAGGAGGACGGGTCTTAGTGAAGGGTCAATTGCCAGTTCTCTGTTTACTTAATTGTATGGGAAAAAAATTTAAAACAGAAACTGCAACTTTACATTTCTCAAAATGGCAACTTTATTACAGGTAATTGCAACTTTATATCTTGTAATTACGACTGTATGTCTCATAGCAATGTGACTTTATTTCTTATTTTAGACTACCTCACAATTACCAGATTTAGGTTCTACACAAAGGTTGAAATTTACCTATGTTTGTGATATTTTAAAAAAGAAACTAATTTAATTTCTATCCTATTTCCATCCTGTGTGTTAATATACTGTATATATATGATGAGGATATGAAAGTGCATTGCATAACAAGAATGACCAGCTTCAAAACGGTTTTCTATGTGGCCGATTTGAAACTGACAAAAAAATAGAGAAGAAACAAGAGTGTGGTATCAGCTTAGGAAGTGAAACACGCAGCTTTTTTCAATTCATCACTAAAAGAATATTGAGGAAGAAAATAGTCCAACAATATCAGTGCAATACAATGCTATCACTAACTAATGGAAAATGAACACACTTCAGCTTTACCAGTATGACCAAAAACATACTCAACCCCAGCCTGCATTTTTAGACGCATAATGATAATACAGCAATGAATTATTATTCCTATTGGTCTCTTTTACATGTAAAAAACTTGTCTCAGATCTCAGACAGAGCACTAAGGTGGAGAGACTAGTTAAATGTTGGTGTGAAGGTCCCCTGTTCCATGTTTCCAGGCATGCTGACGCTTTGCCTCACCAACCCGGTCTGGGTGACAAAGACCCGGCTGGTGCTGCAGTACAATGCAGACCCTTCACGGAAGCAGTACAAGGGAATGATGGACGCCCTCGTGAAAATATACCGTCACGAGGGTATCCCGGGACTCTACAGGGTACATCTACAGATTTTAAACTAACCCGAGATCTGTTGCAGATGTAATAGAGCTTTCATGTGTGCTAATCTCAAGATTAAAGTCAACATGAAATTAAACATTTGTCCCAATTACTTCCTGAAACACACGTTTGGTACACAATTCCCCTTTGTGAGAAAGAAGCACTTCAGCATACTTAAAAAAAAGAGTACTTAATTTGAAAATAGTATCATAAAAAAATATACTTAAGTGCAAATTTCATTTATTGTTTTCTTAAATGCACGGTATTTACAATTAAATGAAGATGTAATTGGTTAAATTTGTATTAAATGCAATTAGTTGTTTTTTTTAACCCAGTAAATCAGGACGTAAGTACATCTTTATTAGTGCTGTCAAACGATTAATCACGATTAATCGCATCCCAAATAAAAGTTTTTGTTTACATAATATATGTGTGTGTACTGTGTATATTTATTATGTATATATAAATACACACTCATACAGTATATATTTTGAACATATTTACATGTATACAGTATATTTATATTATATATAAATAAATTTAATATACAAATATAACATATTTTTCTTGAATATATACATGCATGTGTGTGTATTTATATATACACACAATAAATATACGCAGTACACACACATATATTATGTAAACAAAAACTTGTATTTTGGATGTGATTAATCGTGATTAATGGTTTGACAGCACTAATCTTTATATATAATTTCATTATTCATACTTCTGTTGTCTCTGAAATATGGTTAAAGTGTACTGCTGTAAAATGTACTGACAAGCATTTATGGTAAACTAAAATATACTTCATTTCTAGTGAAACTTACATGTTGTGTATTTAAATATATTTATAACTACACATAAATAATGATGGCATTGGAATTTAATACTAAAATATATTAACTTTAAATGTAATATCAAATAACCCTCTACAGTTAAAATTATAATCAAGTGCTTTATATGTGCTTTAGTATGTTGGTCAAAACATCAAAATATGTGTACTTTTTAAAACATGACAAAAGATTATTAAAATATGATTTAAAATGTACTTTAAAGTAATTTGACATCATTTCATAGTCCATTTAAAAAAAATGTACTTGTGTGTTTAGAAATATAGTCCTGAAAGTTCTCTTTAAGTACACTTAAGTGGCCTTTTATTTCATTAGTATTATATTATCATCAAGTACAGTTTTTAAAAATATACTTTTAAGATTCGAAGTACAATACAAGTGCACATTCAATACAATTAATTGCGCTTTCTTTTTTTCACAAGGGTCATCTGTGCAAGTTTGTCTTTTGTATTCTAAATTAGTGTAATAATTTACTAGTAATAACTTAATAACCTGTTCTCATTGAATATCATATCATACTCTGATATGTGTCACATTATGGATGTAAAATGAATTGCATTTCATGTTGACTTTAAATAGTGGGCTGATCCAGCTTTTTGCTCTGTAACATTGTAGTTTTCTGTAGGGCCACAAGAGGGTGTGATTTTGTTATGTTTAGAGGATTGATCCAGCTCTTAACCTGTGCTTCCAGTTAGGCCTAAATACAGTATAGGCTAAATTCTTTGTGAGCCACGCCAGATTGTGCTAAAACGATTACGTATTGAAGTAGACTTCCTTCTAGTTTAATTCTAGTCTAGTCTAGTTGAACACGATGACGTTGCTTTTAGTCTGAGGTAACTGTGTGATTGTGGTTTTGTGAGCCTCATTTTGTTGTTCTGCCGCTGCAGGGTTTCGTGCCTGGACTGGTGGGGACTTCCCATGCTGCACTGCAGTTCATGACCTATGAGGGGCTAAAAAGAGAGCAGAACAAATACAAGAAGATGCCATCTGAATCGCTGCTGGTGAGCAAATAAAAACAGCCTTACATTTTTAGCACACACTAGGAACGTACAATAGCATGAGATGCAGCACTGTGATTTTCATATCAACTGAAATTGTGTAGTTTTCCTATGCATATGGTACATTTTGCAGCTTATTTTGACAGGAATGGGACATATGACAGAAATGTTACCATTCGGTGTGTCATGTATGTCCACCGTAAAGGTTGCAAATTTCCAGTCCTTCAATATAACTGGAAATAAAAATGTAAAAATAAAAGATATTTCCGTGACTTTTTCAGATCTTCAAGGGTTAGTTCACCCAAAAATGAAAATTAGCCTGTGTTTTACTCACCCTCGAAGCATCCTAGGTGTATATGACTTTCTTCTTTCAGACGAATCCAGTCGGAGTTATATTAAAAATTGTCCTGGCTATTCCAAGCATTATCATTGCAGTCAGCGGGTGTTGCAGTTGAACAGTCCACAAGTCGTCAAATAAAGCACGCATTCATAATAAACCGTGCCTCACACGGCTCCGGGGGGTGAATAAAGGCCTCCTGTAGTGAATCCATGCGTTTTTGTAAGAAAAATATCCATATTTCAAACGTAATAAAAACTTTTCTCTCACTTCCGGTTTCTGTCATATGCTGAAGTCATTCCGGTGGAAGGCGTATGACGTATTAGGCGCGCCTCTGAGATATGCTAGTCTCGCGAGTTTGTTTAAAGGAGCAAAGGAAGCAAAGTTTCCTTACTTTAGCAAAGGAAAACCGGTCTCCTCTTGGCTTATATCGAAATCCTCCAACATTTTTCTTTGCAAATCTTAAGTTTGTACTTCTAATTAGTGACCGGCATTTTGTTTTGTTGTCTCTCTGCGTTCGTCACTAATCACGCAACGCCGACGTGCTGCGCCATCCGCCTGAACGCCTTCCGCGTATGACAGATGATGGAAGTGATAGAAAAGTTATTACATTTGAAATATGGATATTTTTCTTACAAAAACACATGGATTCACTACAGGAGGCCTTTATTCACCCCCCGGAGCCGTGTGAGGCACGGTTTATTATGAATGCGTGCTTTATTTGACGACTTGTGGACTGTTCAACTGCAACACCCGCTGACTGCAATGATAACGCTTGGAATAGCCAGGACAATTTTTAATATAACTCAGACTGGATTCGTCTGAAAGAAGAAAGTCATATACACCTAGGATGCTTCGAGGGTGAGTAAAACACAAGCCAATTTTCATTTTTGGGTGAACTAACCCTTTAATTAAAGGGATATTTCACCCAAAAAATAGCCACTTTTCCACTGTCCGGCCAGTTCGAGCCAGTGCTTTCCAGGCCAGGTGGGACTAATAGCCTCAGACCCAAAATCATGCTGTTTCCACCGTCAGGCCAGAAGCTCCGCTGCACTTCACTAAAACCAGCCCTTTACACGCCTCTCAGGAACAACATCACACTACCCCAGCATTTCACCAACAAAGAGAAGTTATCAGAAAACTAATCAGAAATAAATCAATGGAACTAGCGCGATCACAAAACGAACATGATAAGAGAGGCCGTTTGTTTGCATTTTTTGTTGTTTACTTAAAGATTTAAATCCAAAAGCATCGATGTTTTAATAAGTGATGCATTGATCATAATGAATTAATTTGTCAGGATTGAAAATGTCACATTGAAATAAAGTGTAATTTACCATTATTTCACAAACGAAAGAGGACACATACTTATTCAGTCGCGTCTGTTTCTGTTTATTTGTAGTCACAGTATACGTCACAGTTATTTGCTTGGTCTCTTTTTAAAGAAGACACATAGAAGATTATTGCTGATGTGAAAGCATTTCAAAAAAAGAAAGTATAAAAAAGTTATAAAAGTTTAAGTTTACAGTAAAGATAATGTAGCATACTAATAGTTTTTTTTATA
>NW_015554071.1:550488-555696 GCF_001515605.1 Sinocyclocheilus anshuiensis
AACCAATTTATGTTCCAACTTTGAAGTTGATATCACAAAAACTGTGGCTCCTGTGAGATTTTGTTTGGGCACTATACCAGAAATAACCACTGGGTTACACCCAAACTTGTGTTGAATTCTTTTGATGCAGTTTTCTGTCACAAATCAATCATTTTCTGTCACAATATCACTTCTATTACAAAACAGTTACCAAATATGGAACCTTGACTGTCAGACCTTTCCAACGATATCTGTTTTGTCAAGATTGCAAAAAGATTAGATTTTCGAAAACACAAGCCACAAAATCACAGAGTCTATATATATGTTTTTATATCTTGATTCATACCCTTAAAAGAGCGACGTATCCCCTGACATACAAACATTTAGAGACCGATTACAAAAAATGTATGCATTTAATTCATAAAATTTCAATGTAATCCTAATAAACTAATGCTGAACAACAGCTTTTTAAACAGGTAAGTCTCCTCCAACATGTGTAAATATATGAAATAGATCAACTAGATATATATATATATATATATAGATAGATCAGGATATTTTTTAATAGAACTAACTCCGATTATACTCGTCTGAAAGAAGAAAGTCATATACACCTAGGATGGCTTGAGGGTGAGTAAATCACGGGCTTATTTTCATTTCTGGGTGAACTAACCCTTTCATTTCAATGACATTTCTGGACCTGGAAACCTTTGCAGAATGATATTACCTAATAAAACTCTTGCGCTCAGACAGTGTCTTGAACTATAAACGCATCCAAATTTATTTTCAACATTTTATGAGGTACCATAAAGGCACCACAGACAAGAATGAGCCGTACGATTATGTGGCATTTGACTGTATATTGTAACCTTTAGAAAGAGTGGTTTATGTGATCTCTGTGAGTCAGTCTCTCCGTCCCGTCTGTCTCTGCTTCAGTCTCCATTGGAATACATCACCATGGCAGCCATTTCCAAAATATTTGCTGTAGCAGTGACCTACCCGTACCAGGTGGTGCGCGCTCGCCTGCAGGACCAGCACAACAACTACAACGGCATCGTGGACGTCATCCAGAGGACGTGGAGGTATGAGTCAAACGCTCTTCAGTCTCCATCACTGAGCATTCAGAGATCAGAGATCAAAACAAAACAGTGAAAAAAGTGAATCAGTCGTGAATCAAAATGATTCATTTGGATTCCTTTATAGAAGTCCTTTTTTAGAATTATTTGTTTTTTCTTTTTTGAGTTTATCGCTGTTTTCACTTAATTAACTGGATTAGTATATAAGTTGTATTTAATGTAGATATACACTACCATTCAAAAGTGTTGTCAGACAGTTAGAGTCTCTTAAGGCTGCATTTATTTGATCAGAAATACAGTAATATTGTGACATATTATAATTTAAATTTCAAATGAACAGCATTTGTTTGAAATAGAACTCTTTTGTAACATTATAAATGTCTTTACTGTCATTTTTGATCAAGTTAATGCATCTTTGTTGTTTAAAACAAATAATTTCTTACAAAAAATACTAACCCTAAACTTTTGAATGCTAATGTGTTTGTCTCATTGTTTTTATGTTCAATTAATATTGCTTTGTAAATATGAATAATAATGAATAAATATGAATAACAATAATAATTACTAAATATTAATGGAGTCAGTGACTTATAAGAGTATATATAATAAAGAAACAAATATGGTAAAGAAAATCGACGAGAAAAACCTTTAAAAATCTAGTTTAAAATAGATGCGTTCTTCTTAGAAATGTATTCTTTAATTAATGATAATTTAACATGGTTTAAAAAAAAAATTTAATTTTAAAACTAAAACTTAAAAAAAATCACAAACAAAGATGAAACGAAAATGATAAAGAAAATCTACGAGAAAAACCTTTAAAAATCTAGTTTAAAATAGATGCGTTCTTAGAAATGTATTCTTTGTTAATTAATGATAATTTAACATGGTTTAAAAAAAATATTTTCATTTTAATAACATGGTTTAAAAAAAAACTTTAATTTTAAAACTAAAACTTAAAAAAAATCACAAACAAAGATGAAACGAAAATGATAAAGAAAATCTACGAGAAAAACCTTTAAAAATCTAGTTTAAAATAGATGCGTTCTTAGAAATGTATTCTTTGTTAATTAATGATAATTTAACATGGTTTAAAAAAAATATTTTCATTTTAAAACTAAAACTTAAAAAAAAATTGATTGATTTCACCTTGATTTGGCTTTTGGTAAAATGTTGGGCTTTTGGTAAAATAATAATAATAAATATAATAATATAAATAATAATAATAATAAAAAATATTTTTTACTAAATAATAATGAATGATTATCCCAAAATACTTAAAGGTTTTCTTGTCAAGATTTTTATTCATTTAAATGATTTTTCTTCATTATAATGTCATGACAGTTGAATCACCCTGTCATTTTTCATGTTATGCATAACAACATTCTTTTAACCATTCTTAAACCTTATGATACCTTATTTTTTAAAGATATTGTCCTCTTAAACCATTTGTAGCTATGTTTTGTTAGCAGCTCTTCATATAGATTGGAGAGGCACTGCCAGGAATACTGTGACTCATCTGACTGTACATCAGCTCAGTATGTTTGTGTTTGGCTCTCTCTAGCAACGAGGGGATCGAGGGCTTTTACAAAGGCATGGTCCCAAACCTGGTGCGAGTCATTCCAGCGTGCTGCATCACATTTTTGGTGTTCGAAAATGTGTCGCGCTTACTTTTGGGCGAGTATCACTAAAGCTTCAGGTGCACTCGCACCAAACGCAACCACGGACCAACTCAACGCAATATACCAGGACTGTGTGTGTGTGTGTGCGTGCGTGCGTGCGTGCGTGCGTGCGTGCGTGCGTGCGTGCGTGCGTTGTGTTAGAGACGAGCAGGAATACCAAACATTTCCTTTTTAACTCTGAACTCGACATGAATACAGACAAAACTAGCATTTAGTGTGTGCACTGAATGAACAAAAGAAACTACACGTTCATATATATATATATATATGTTTATTGAGAGAATATCCATACTGTCTTGAATATTCAACTACGAAAAGGTGTCATTTCAAGTTGTCAATGACAAGAAACGGCTCGTGGAAAAGTGGATTCAAGCCATCCTGTGACAATGCAACCGAACACAGTATTCACCAAACACAGTGCATAAGAAGATGTTTGTCTTTTTTTACGATATTTTCACCAAACAGCTGCTATATTTGCTGAGCTAGGCGAGAGAAAGCCACTCAGCAGATCTCTTCAGCATGCTCAGGAAATGATGTCACGCTGCAGGATAATAGCACACAGGCCTGGAGAAACCGATACTTTACTGGAGGACAGGAGCAGATTTTAAGCAGATGTGTGTGGATGACATCTACTGGAAGAGAGGAAAGATGGAAAGCTTTAACTGAGTAACTGAGAGGCTGTTATGTTTGTATATATGAATGTGCTATTGTCAGTGACGCACAAAGAAGAGCTGATGTACGTATAAGCCATTTTTACACATACAATAAAGGAATATATGTAACAGACACAGACTATGTTTTTAATAATGACTGACAGAAGCCCGATAAACCATTTCACTTCTGAACGGTTCGGACTTTTCACTGCATCAGATACAGTTAATCACATCACTGGCAGTTTACACTCCCATGCTGAGATTTTGTGCACTTAATTGTATTGAATGTGCTTTGTAGTGTACTATCTGCACTTGAAGATAATATAATATAAAATAAAATAAATGGCCATTTAAGTGTGCTTAAAGACTTTAATCATGGTTTTTAACTAGTGCTGTCAAATGATTAATCGCGATTAATCACATCCAAAATAACGGTTTTGTTTACATAATATATGTGTGTGTGTGTGTGTGTGTACTGTATATTTATTATATATATATATATATAAATACACACACATGCATGTATATATTTCAGAAAAATGTTGTTTATACCGTATATTAAATATATTTATATATAATATAAATTATATAAATATATACATGTACATATTTTCAAAATATATACTGTATGAGTGTGTATTTATATATACATAATAAATATACACAGTACACACTTATTATGTACACAAAAACTTTTATTTTGGATGCGATTAATCGTTTTACAGCGCTATTTTTAACACACTTAAGTAGACTTTCAAAAAATGCACTTTGTAATGTTAAAAGTTTTACTTTAAAATACATTTTAAGTCATGCTTTAATCTTTTGTCATGCTTTAAAGTAGTACACTTATTTTGATGTGTTGACTAACATACTAAAGCACATGTAAATTACTTGATTATAGTTTATACTGTAGCGTGTAGCAGTATTACATTTAAAGTTCATATATTTTTATCATTTCAAATGTGTAATTACACATTAAATTAAATATTAAATACATGACATACAAGTTTCAATAGAAATGACATTAAAGTACATTTTAGTTAATCATAAATGCTTGTCAGTACATTTGGTAGCATACTTTAACCATATTTAAATTACAATATAATTATGAATTACATAAATGTACTTAAGTCCTACTTACAATGTGTGTTAAAATCACTAACGTTCAGGTAACTGCATTTAATAATATAAACTATAATACATTTTCATTTAGTTGTAAATAGCATGCAATTAATAACTATTAAAACCATGTTAAAATGCACTTCTTTTCACAATGTGATTCTCAGACCTGCATGATTTTTTAATCATTGGGTGATTGGGGATATAACAGCATTTTTTGTTATTTAATGCAGTGATATTCCAACATATGACTTATATGTACTTATATGGGCCAGTGTGTCTTAACCTGTAGTAACGGGAATCTGAACACTCAGCAGCAGCTGTGAAACTACTTCAGTACCACAGACATTCCACGCCTTAGTCATGCTGCACACACTTCAGCCCGCTGCGTTTTCCATCTACACCCCATTTATGATGCTGGTACTTTTGGCTTTTTTGCATCAGCTTTTTAAGCTAATTACCAAGACTTTGGTTTAAATTAAAATAGGCCTTTTTAATATGTATAAAAGTGTTCTATTTTATTTTTTTATTTTTTTTCAAAACATTTAGAATTTAAGCAAAAAAGCATGAGTTCTAAAAATGGCCAGGGACATCTCCAGACAACCGGATATAATCATGTAGAAAAATGTGTATATGGTATAATATCTATCTATGGAATAAAGGGGGGAATGTCCTAAAGTAATGCCTGTCATATTTCAACCA
>NW_015554071.1:555838-556974 GCF_001515605.1 Sinocyclocheilus anshuiensis
TATATATATTACAGTCAAGAAAATGAGATTTGTTTTCACATTACATTTTTATTTGTGAGGTCAAACATGACTTGACTTTTCTTCATAGTTATAGGTAATAAAAACACAATGGATACAAAAATATGAGTTGTAGTCATCCAGGCACAAAAGGAAGAGCCACTAAATAAATATCAGCAAAGCAAGGATTGTCTTTGTTGGACTCTCCTTAAAATGGTGGTATTATTGTACAGTGATGACCTCATATAGTAACACCATATTTAACATGATATTTACATTGTTCAAGGTACTTTTCTCCTCTTTTCTCAAAAGTTTCATTATGGTAGTGTCCAAAAAACATGGTGCTTCTATTTTGTAATTGTCTGTACTATTTAAATTGAGAATACTGAATTCCACAACTTTCAAAATGAGAATAATAATCTGACAAGACATGAGAGACTGCACAGACTCAAAGCAACTCTATTAGCTTTAATTTGTCCCATTTCTGTGAGGAAGGTAGATGTCTTCTATTGCCACGGTGATGATGACAGTGATCAGTTCTGAAGATGAGAAGCTCATTTTGGAAGCTCTTCAATGATCACCCGGGATACAGAGTTCCATCCTGTCGACGCGTCTCCGCGAGGATAATCAGCACATGTGCCCACCCAGATCCCAACATCCACCAGCCCGGCCTGGATCCCGTCACAGAGCCCCTCCACTGACACACACACACACACACACACACACACACACACCGTCAGCAATACTGTATACTCTAGTCTAATACACAGTATGTGTTATTAGTATGTGTTATTCATGTGCTATCATTAATATTAAGTAAAATACAAACACACATATAGCACAAATAATTGATTTAAGAAGAAACCTTCTACTTCTTATCTATCTATCTATCTATCTATCTGTCTGTCTGTCTGTCTGTCCTCTGTCTGTCTGTATGTCTTCTATCTATCTATCTGTCCTCTGTCTGTCTGTCTTCTATCTATCTATCTGTCTGTCTGTCTTCTATCTATCTATCTATATCTATCTGTCTGTCTGTCCTCTGCCTGTCTTCTATCTATCTATCTATCTATCTATCTGTCTGTCTGTCTGTCTGTCTGTCTGTCTGTCTGTCTATCTATCTATCTATCTATCTGTCTGTC
>NW_015554071.1:563245-576446 GCF_001515605.1 Sinocyclocheilus anshuiensis
TCTATCTATCTATCTGTCTGTCTATCTATCTATCTATCTATCTATCTATCTATCTATCTATCTAATCTATCTATCTGTCTTATCTATCACTCTGTCTGTCTTCTATCTATCTATTTATCTATCTATCTGTCTATCTGTCTATCATCTGTCTGTCTTCTATCTATCTATCTGTCTGTCTGTCTGTCTGTCTGTCTATCTGTCTGTCTTATCTATCAATCTGTCTGTCCTCTGTCTGTCTTCTATCTATCTATCTATCTATCTATCTGTCTGTCATCTATCTATCTATCTATCTATCTGTCTATCTATCTATCTAATCTATCTATCTGTCTTATCTATCAATCTGTCTGTTCTCTATCTATCTATCTATCTATCTATCTATCTATCTATCTATCCTAGACATTTTTCATTAGGATTGGACAAAGTTTTTTTGGAAAAGTTGCACAAATTATTATTGCTATTATTTTTATTTGTGCATTGTGCAGTCAGTGTAATTTTGCAAAATGAATGAACACTGTATCTCAGGTCCCTGTCCGCTAGATAAGACTGTGTTGGAGAGCAGTGCTGAAGTGCTGGTCATGAGTAAGTGTTGAGTGAATGCTGGGATGTGAGCTGGTGAGAAACCACACAGAGCTCTCAAATTCCTCTGGTCTCTCTGTAATTGCAGCATAGAAGCTTATGAAAGCTGCCAAACTGCATTCAAGCACACAAAAGAACACTCACAGGAATCCATGTGACAAAGACATCTGCATAAGAGACTATCTCTGCTCACAAAAAATACAGTGTGTGAGTCTTGTGTATAAAACAATGGAGTATGATTACGAAAGAATGGTATTTCAAACAGAATGGTATTTTTAAACATTTCTGATCACAAAAAAGTGTTGGTCGTGACAGAATGAGCACAAAGAAAGTGGACAATTTAATTAAAATTATAAGGTTTCAATACACACCTTTTTGTGTAATGTAAGTAAGTGGAATGTATAATTTATTGGAATGTATATGTTGTGAGTCCAATTTAAGTTTACGGTGTACCATATTTTAAAAACCACAAGGCCATAAATAGGAGCATAATTGCAGAGTGTGTTTCACACATGCAGCCATAAACAAGCATTATGATTAAAAATATTTTATAACATCATGCTTTTTATTTAAGAACATATGCGAATGAATGAATGAATGAATATATATAGGCTATGTAATCAGTTAAATACATATAGCGTAAATGTAAGATCAAAGCAAAAAAGTTTGAAATAAGCTAAATTTAACAAAATATCTAATGCACAGACACATTTTAACATACGTTTCTATTAGTTAAGTGTCTTTATACAACAGTTCGTTCTGGTTCTCAAATCTGATTGGTTGAGAACCATGAGATATTGTACTGGTATCGCTACAGGAACGCCCTTTCACAATTTTGTATCACTCCGCTTGTTCTAGCCGGGTCTATGTTTTTTTTTTTATTATTCACTGAGCTAATCGTAGAGTACGTTAGTTAATATAAGAAGAAACGTCTAGCTTCGCGGTCTCCCTCTCTCTCATTTGGATGCACGGCTTGCCACATTGTTTCTCTCTTATAACCTCATTATTTCTCACTAATAACCTAATTGAAGCAGCACATGCCCTTGATACGAATTCTAAAAGTGACGTATGTTTAACTGTCACCTTGAGCTTTGAATCTGTGGCGGAAGGAAGTAGTTCCGCACAAAAGAGGGTTTTATTAGGCACTCCGTTGTTTCTTGTTTAATTACACGAATGTTCTGTCGAACTGTTGTATAAACACAATATCACTCTCGTACTCGAGCGATATTGCTCATATATCTTATTTTGACTGTGTATACTTTGTCAGATTTTCAATCTTCTTATGGAAAACAAAAAATGATGATCTATGGTTTGTGAATGGTACCTGTGGAGGTCCTGTGTATGTTAATGGTGGAGTTGAGTTCAGGGCTGCCCTGGTCCAGGTAAATGATGGACTCTATGGGTAGCGGTCCAGTGCATTCGGCCCCATTAAAGGTGAAGTACCAGCGCTGACAGCAGGCCGTCTTACACTTGAGTCTGAGAGAACCGCTGAAGAGCACACGCAGAGCGCTGTCCGATCGCTGCTTGGTGAACGTGCACTCCTGTGAAAGAAAAATCAAGATGCCTTCCACTGTTAAATCACTGATGAATGAATAATTCTCTTTAACTGCAAGAAAACCTATATACGAATGTCTGTAGTCTATTGTGTGTGTTATAGACTAATGTTTATCACTTCTGATTCCATCATCCTGAAGTCAGTGGGGTTTTTTCATGTTTTTTTTGGTTAAATATTTGAAATAAGGGTCTGTGGTGAACACAAACTCAAGATATTTTACAGATACAGTAACAAGTGTCTAAACGGCACTACAGAGGTTGTTGAGGACATGAAACATCCTCACAATACAATATTTCCAACCCGTTTTGATGGGCAAACTACAGTATAAGTCATTTGCCGGTTGATTTCCTGAAGAGGAACACTGTGTAAACACCGTTTGTTTTCATGTTTGCTTGAGCAGTTTAACATATCATTATCCGGCTCAACCAATGGTGTGAATTCAGAGCAGGGCAACCTGCTTGTCCAAACCAAAATGTCAAGCCACCTTTTCACTTTTTCAGAGTTTTCAGATTTGATTTGAGCTTCAGTTACAATACACTTTTGCATTTTTGCAACTAGACCATATATGGCGGCCAAATCAGATATGATGTACACTCTAAAAAATGCTGGGTTAAATATAACTCAGCGCTGGGTTAAAAAGGGACAAACCCAGTTATTGGGTTGTTTTGAACCCAACCGCTGGGTCAAAACAACCCAATAGCTGGGTTTGTCCCTTTTTAACCCAGTGTCAGAAACGAGACCGGGATCCAACTGCAGGTGAAAACAAATTCCAAGTTTATTGAAACTGGGATAACAAAAAGTCAATAAATCAGCCGGATGGCAAAACCCCAGCAAAAAGTCAGTTCAGGTCAGCGCGGAGGTTAGACCAGCCGCGGTCGAGCCCGCGGGGAAGAGAGCCGGCGAACCGGCAATAGAATGCCGCCGATGAATCCCAGGGGTGGTATCGAGCGTGGGCAGAGAGGAATAGGACGGAACTGCCGTGGAGAGACAGGCCTATGAGTAGCGAGAGCCAAGGAAGAGAGCCTACCAGAGCTCTAGGGAGGCAGGAGGGTAGAAATGGGAGGGTGACAAAAACAGGAACGCCAGACCGACTAGACTAGAAAAAATAAAAAATGACCAGAGCTCTAGGGAGGCAGGAGGGTAGAAAGGGGAGGGTGACAAAAACAGGAACGCCAGACCGACTAGACGAGAAAAAATAAAAAAACTGATTCAGACAAACACAGCATGGACAGAGACGATCTAAGCTGCTGCACAACATATTACGGACTGACACAAGATAGCATCCAAGAGGGCCAGATAAAGGGAAGAATAATGAGGACAAAACGAGGTGCAGGTGAGAAGGGAGAATTAGCTAACAGGGATAACGAGAGGGGCGGGGTGAACACCAGGATGACAGCAGAGCACATGGCAAGCCGTCAAAACAAAAGGCCATGTGCTCCATGATAACAAAGCCCAAGTAGACCCCACCAAAATCGTGACACCCAGTGCTGGGTTATATTTAACCCACCATTTTTTAGAGTGTATTCTCAAAACTTTGAGTGTTACCATCTATTTATTTTTTTATAAAACATGGCTCCTTAAACACTATTTCTGTAAAGTGGGCAGTTACAAATAATTATGTCTAAAATAAGTATTTTATAATTATTAAACAGCTAGTGAACACTTATGGTCTCATTACTCGATGTTTACAGAAGCTAACAATGAGCAATACATTTGTTGCAGTATTTATCCATCTTTGATGTTAGTTAATAGAATTACAACTGTTCATTGTTAGTTCATGTTAGCTCAAGTCCATTAAATAATGTAGCAGATACAACTTTTGAATATTTTAATAATGTATTAGTAAATATTGAAATTAACATTACCTAAGATTAATTAATGTTTCAGAAGTATTTTTCATTTTATCTTTTAATGCAGTTAATGAAATCTTGTTGTAAAGGAGTTTTGTGGATATACTTATTATTCATTCATTTGACTATCAAATACCATAGATAGTTGAAGTTTGTCTGGTTAGCATGCAGTGCTGGGTAGATTACCTGCTAATTGTAGTCCGTTACTGATTCCAAATGCAATACATGATAAAAATTGTTAGTAAAGTAATCGATTACACATTTCAGGTAATATAATCAGACTACTTTTTGATTACTTTTAGATTACTCTAGACCAAACTTGTTTATCACATTGATTTAAAGAGGATAATCTTGTACCATATTGAAATAAAAATACAAAGAAAAAGGAAATATATTCCATTCGCTGTTTTTAACAACATGAAGTGCATTAAACATTACGTAATTAAACATTAAGTGATTATACATTACTGGGGTTAGTGATTTCAAAGAAAAGCTAATAAAAAAATGAAAAATTAAGTTCTGATTAATTTATTGCTATTGTGTGAATAATATGTAATCATGTAATCAAGAAAAAACGTAATATGTAAAATAATCCCATTACAAATACTCAATAAAAAAAAAAAAAATTGCATGTAATCAGTAACTACCTAGCACTGTTAGCCCCTTCTGACAGATGCTTTAATAGTCTCTAGTAAAGGTTTCTGGACTGTGCTGTTCTTGCGGTGCCATTAGCCAATCAGTGTTGTTATGATGTAATTTCCTGCAGCTCCTGAGTGATTAGTTTCATGCCATGTATGGCTGAAGACCTGGCTGCAGAACTGAGTGTCCATGAGCATGAGGGCAGATTTTATATTGGCTTCTTCCACATCTCACTTTAACTATTTTACATCTTGGCGAATTAGTGGATAATTTGAATAAATTCGTATCTCATTTGTACGTTTTCATGTGATGTGCTTACGCCCCACTGAAGGATAGGTTTAGAAGTTTCATGCTTCCTTCTTTTCTAAAAATCATACATTTTCATGCTGTGATCTCTTCCATTACGGACATAATACTTACGGCTATTTTGCCCAGATCAATGCCGTAGTTTAAAGAATTCCAGGCGCACTGTTTGAAGTTGGGTTTCCAGGGATCCTCAAGCCTCTCAGTCACACACTCTCCCTTCTCGCCCTTAAGTCCGTCTCTCCCAGGGATTCCTGGGGTGCCTGGAATGCCATTCATCCCCGGGTTCCCATCCCTGCCCTGCACTCCAGGTACTCCCTGCATGCACGACTGGTGCTAATGACAAAAACATGAAGCACAGAGGCATGTCAATACTTTGCAGAGGTTTTGTGCCTTGTTAATGGGAATGGGACTGATTCACCATGATGCACAGACCGCTGTGGGTGGGAAAGTACTATAACCCTGTTTTCTTTGAGATGGACACGTTTGTGCCAAAACGAATAAAACAAAGAAAACACAAAATTGGAGGAGAACTGGTGTAAAATCCCCTGACCACAGTCACAGTCTGTTCACTTTATTTAAGCTCTGACACAAGACAAAGCAAAATCAGTATTACAGGAATTCTACAAGAAGGAACTTTTGGATGTAATACACTCTAAAAAATGCTGGGTTGAATACAACCCAGTGCTGGGTAAAATAGGGACAAACCCAGCAATTGTGTTGTTTTGACCCAGCGGTTGGGTTACTACCCAGAAGGTTGGGTTAAACATTTAACCCAACCGCTGGGTCAAAACAGCTCAATTGCTGGGTTTGTCCCTATTTAACAGCATTTTTTAGAGTGTATAGTATTTTAAATACTATATGAAACTGATACACAATAAAATATCTTAATTAGTCTTTGTCAGATCTCTTGGGTTTTCATCCAGTGAGTAAATGTAATCCACTATCTTGTGGTTTTTCAATAATGACAGTTCTGTTTCCTTGCGGTGTTTTTACAGACCAAGCCCTTCTCACACAGGTTTTATGAATTATAACCCATATGTGTGAACATCAGTGAGGCATAAAAGCCCCCAATGAGTCCCAGTGCTGTGGTTTGTTTGCATCCGCTGATAAAAACGTGGAAAGTACCGTTCTGTGTTTTTTAGATATTACTCAATTGGGGTTGACAATTGAAAGTCAGCCAACCAAAAGCATCTCAGAATTCACCAATATTAGGTAGCTGCTAACTCACTAGGAAAGTACACTTGACTTAATCTAATCATCTGTCACCACATTCCCACAGTCTTCCAGTGAGCAACCAAATTAATCAGATTACATGAAAGGAATTGAGTGAATCACGTAAGGTAGGTGTATTTTGATTTGCATTACATTTATTTATTTTACATTTTAGACTGTTCATCGCTGTTTTATTATGATCATAATTCATTTGCATACAGACACAGACTGTGATTTGTAAAGTTTGTGTGTTGAGGTGTATCTATATAGTACTTTGGATCTGCTTACAACATTTTTATACACATAACAGGTTAAAATGTGCTCCCACGGATTCTCAAACCAGATCTCTTTTGCGTGTATAGCAATTTCTTGAGGAACCGCCATAGATGAGTCCGAATCATTTTGGCGAATCAGTTAATTTGAATGGAGTGTACTGTACAGTACTTATACTGTAAACATATATAGTAAATAGAATACTAAATTATATATATAGTATCCTTTTGTTTACAGTATAAGTACTGTACAGTATATTATATACTGAATATTACACTCTAAAAAATGCTGGATTAAATACAACCCAGTGCTGGGTAAAATATCCGAATCATTTTGGCGAATCAGTTAATTTGAATGAATCAAAACGATTCTTTTGAGGCACCACTCAGTAGCCTTGTTTTTTTTTTTATGCTTAATTAACTCGACTATTGATGTTTACGACTATTTTTCGATTAAGTTACACACACCTCTGTCTGAATACGTTACAAAGTTCTTCTTCTGATTGATTCTGATTACATTTACAAATGCACTGCGAATCGATTCAACTGAATGATTAAAAAGAACCGAATTAATAACAACTCGTTCGCGATTCGGACAATAATACTGCAAAGCCTACCCTGTCAGTGAACTCCGCGTCTCTTTGCCGGGCGCTCCTTTCTTTGACTTTTTCCGAGATACAGAATGGCAAAGTTATCCAAAAGCAAAGGAGAAGCTGAGTCAGTTTAGTGGCCATCATTGCTTTACTGCAGCGGTTCACAGCATGCGCTCCTGCTCAGATCAACTGCTGCCGACTAACCACTGTTTCCTACCAGACGCAGACTCTTCTGTCTCCTGCAGGGGGCCTAGAGAAGACGAATCCGCCATAGAGCCGCATTCAAGCCTCGGGACGCCTCTGTGTCACGGGAGACAGATGTGTATACTTGAATGAAATGCAGCCCCAATAATCTCTACTACAGCGTTATTCTGTACAGAGCTTCATCCACTAATCACAAACGACTGTGATTGATCCTTCCACACCAGCGGTGAGAAAAGTAACAGGTACCACATGGCACCACTGTCCATATTACACCTAAATAATAAAACTGATAAACCTTGCTCAGATGTTTTACTTTACGTGCAAATATCATATTTAGCCTACTTTTGTTGACACTTAGCGTGTCTATGGTAGTATCTCTACCACTATTTGCACTTAGTTATGTACCCCTATTTAAACACTATTTATTGCTACAGTGGAACAAAAAGCATCTACCACAATTAACACTAACTGTAAATATCATCTAACTTTTACACTAAATAAAAAAAAACAGACTTTCATTATGACCCACTATTTTTTAGTATAAAGGTACCCACAGGACAAAAAATAAACAACTAAATAAATTATATATATATATATAAAATTGTGTGACCAACATATATTTAATTATGCGCTAAATATATGTTGCAAAGAGTGAAGCTAAATAAAATATATTTTTGAAATAGAAAATATATTTAGTTTCAACTTTCATATACTAAAATATATTTCTAAATGTATCTCAGGGGCAAGAAAATACATTTCCAGTCTTAGAGTATAGCCTATGTTTAGGCTAAATACAAATGTGTATGGCCTACTAGAGATCAAAATTTATAATTATTTAATAATGTTTAATATTTTTATATGGAGCATTTTAAATTATGTTCCTTGCTGAAGTTTATTCAAATGTGTTATATGTTCACACGTGTTCAAATTTTCAACAAATCAAGTTTTTGCAAGTGAATGCATTTTCTTGGACAGACATATATAGAGGGCAACGTATATTTTTTAAATGCTCAGGGTTAAAGAAAAGACTTGCGGAACTCTTGCGGAAGTTATTTCAGATTTTTAAGACTTTTTAATGACAGTCTATAGTTATATAAACTAAAAAAAAAGAATAGGTGTTTCTGAACAAGTAGCCTATTCATTCTGTGAGAGGCCATATGTTTCTTTTACCTCTCTTGACCACAGAGACAGCGTCTGTAGGGGGTCTCAGCCCTCAGCGGAGGTATTTCCCTGTCAACATCCCGTAACCCTGCCTCCACGCCACATATGAACACACGGACATTGGCCATATTCATAATGTTATCTGAGGAAATAGCAAACATTTGACTCAATTCAGTCACTTAAGATGCAGTTACATTAGCCAAATGTAACTATTTTACTATTTATGTCAGGTTTTCAACTATTTTAATACATTTACTAGTTATTGTTAATTACTGTTGTTAATGTTAACTTAAACTATTAAAAACATTTTGGTTACACTTTATTTTAAGGTGTCCTTGTTACAGTGTAATAATATATTTAAGTACTGAGTAATATTAATTAACTACATGCACTTACTATATGGTTAGGGTTAGGATTAGGGTTTGGTTTAGGGTTACTTGCATGTAATTATGCATAATTAATTGTTATTATAATAGTAAATAGATGTAACGTATAACAAGGACACCTTAAAATAAGTGTTGCCACCATTTTCATTCATTAAAATAAAGCTGCAGTAAGATAAAATAAAACATGTAAACTTGAAAAAATTACAAATGTTGCTTTGGCAAACATAAATAGATTACATAAACATATGTACGTACATAAATAGATAAATAATAAGCACATAACACATTTTAAAGCACAGAAATGAACACTGAAAATATAGAAATAAATTCAAAATACTAACAAATAGCATCTAAATAATGCTAAAATAGCACTGGTTAATTCTTAATATTTTTATTACTTATATTTTCCATACCATTGTATCAACCTTGTTATTTTTAGCTAAATAATTTGATGCAACTTTACATGTAGACACAGACTATGACTTTGTTTACTTTTTAAAAGTGTTAAAATGGGTAATTATGGTAATTAGTGGTGATTATAATTTGTTTTCATGTACGCGTACATCTATTTAACCATTTAAATTGTGACATTTAGATTTCAAAAAATGAATGAAAACTATTATTAAAACTATTATTTGTTTTTTTATTTATTTCATTCTGTTTTTACAAATGAGGACATCCTCAAAAGAGAGGTTTTGTCAGTTTTAGCTCACTTCTGAGTATAAATTTGTCCCCAAAATATGCTAGGTATACACATTTATGCGCACACAAACAGTTTTCAAGAGCAAAAAAGTATTGCTCTTTTCTATAAGTCTCCTTTCAGAGAATTCAACCAACTTAAAGGTGCTGTATGTAAGTTTTTGACTCTACTAAAGCATAAAAATACAATAATATGTTTGCAGATATTTAAGAAACATGCTAAGTTAACATACTTGTTTATCTGAAAAACAATGCTACAGTCAGTTGTTCTCCTTTGAAAATGTGCGTTCCGTGTCGGAATGTCTGTCTTTGTTTTGGTTTGTGAAACCCGCCCACTGCCAGTTTACCCAATTGTATTTCGGGACCCCGGGTTGCCAGTTGGCGGGAAACACAGCGTATTTCATTCCATTTATCTTCAAGTGCGCTCGTTCCTGTTGGTGTCGTCAATCTGGCAACCTGCGTGTGCGTCAAGTCTGAGGAGGCGGGGCCGGGTGAAAAAAACCCTCTCCAATATTTTGAATTTGGACTGCAATACCTAGTTCAACCACTCGGTGTCAATCCTACATACAGCACCTTTAAATGACTTACCATATCAATATCTTCATGAACACAGAAAAAGGAACCAGTAGATGGCAGAAGTGCTTTGTTACAAAACTCCTCATGTTCAAAAATGGCACATAAGCACACGCACACAGCTTGTAAATCTCAGCAAATCTCAGTGAGAAATCAAAAGTTAGTAGAAGCAAAGGTCAGTAAACCTGTAAAGGCAATATACTTCATTTAGGACATTTTTCTTTTGTTATTAGTGGCGTTTGTTATAAGACGAGCATCCTTATTGATCACAATTGATGGATCTCTGACCAACGTTGACCTTCGGTGCGTCACTCATAGAGATTCAGGAGTCAACTCTTTTGATTTGGGACAGAAATCAATCACCCAGAACAGCTTTTCTTCAGAAAATATAGCCCACTGCTCATGATCTGTCAGCACACATTGTGTGTTGTGCCCATGAGTCCAGACCTCTTCTGTCCACTCAGTGACTCACAACAGAGTGGGAAGCCGCTGATTAAGAAAAGTAAGGCAGTCTGGTTGTAATATCGTTCCTATGCAACAGGCTGAGAACAGACCAGCTACACACTTTGCATTTAAATCACACTTGCCAGTTTCAGACAGCTTGTTAGTCCCATTACAAGCAAATACAGCCACCCTCGCTTCAGTTTGCTCAATTCAAAGTGACTTTGTTTGTTAAATTCAAAGAGATGAGAAGGGGAAGCACAATACGGATAATTAGACAAGAAAGGAAAGCAAATGGCATTAGTGCTTTTGTTACCATCAAGGAGAGGTGCAAGTCTATCACCAGAGCAGAGTTTGTTTATTTGAGTAAATAGAATTACCGGGAAAAGAAATTAGAGGCATTTAAATACGGCAAAGCTCCTGGTGGTCTATAGTTTTTTTTAATTAATACGAACAATGCTCTTATATAGAGTTTGCTTGTTTCCTGCTGAGAATAAACCCTTTCTAATCATTCTGAACTTCTCTTATAATTGTGTTTTCCTTGTAGAGGCCCTGGGGTAAATTGATAATTGTTTGCTGAAAATGCCATTTTATGCTGTTAAACCAGTCTTACTTTGTTCCTCTCAATGCAAAAACATAGCAAAAGTAAGGAAAGTAAATGATAAATGTGACCCCGGACCACAAAACCAGTCATAAGGGTCAATTTTTTTGACATTGAGATTATCATCTGAAACCTGAATAAATAAGATTTCTATTGATGCATGGTTGGTTTGGACAATATTTGGCCGAGATACAACTATTTGAAGATCTGGAATCTGAGGGTGCAAAAAAAAAAAAAAAATCAAAATATTGAGAAAATCGCCTTTAAAGTTGTCTAAATGAAGTCCTTAGCAATGCATATTACTAATCAAAAATTACGTTTTGATGTATTTACAGTAGGAAATTTACAAAATATCTTCATGGAACATGATCTTTACTTAATATCCTAATGATTTTTGGCATAAAAGAAAAATGGATCATTTTGACCCATGCAATGTATTGTTGGCTATTTCTACAAATATCCCTGTGCTACTTATGACTGGTTTTGTGCTCCAGGGTCACATATTAGAGCATATGAATATGGTGTTTGGCCGTACAAACATTAACAGAGCATTGCTATTCAGTTGCTAAAGCTGTTTTGAGTGTTTTAGTGCATTGCTTCATGGTTGCTAGGGTGGTCTGGGTGGTTGCTAGGTGGTAAAAAGATTACCTTCCGTATCGCTAATATATTCTGTTCTCTAGATGTGAATCGAGTCCCTCCTTCATTGTAAATCTATTGGGCTTTGTGAAAATCATAAATCCAGTCACTTAGAAAAGTAATTGCACACCTCTGTTCAGCTGTTCGCATGATTTGAGGTTTCATTCATTTTGTAGCAGGACGTGATACACACTTAAGTTTTATACTTACTCTTAGGGGGTTGTTCAAATTACAAAGTAAAAGTGATGTACTTTCCACACATCTTTGTTACATAAATACACACTACTGATCAAATGTTTGGGGTCAGTAAGAATGTCAACATTCTCAATAAGGCTGGATTTAATTAATCAAAAATTACAGTAAAAACAGTAATATTGTGAAATATTTTTACAATTTAAAATAACTCTTTTCTAGTGCAACATATTTTAAAATGTAATTTATTTCTGTGATCAAAGCTGAATTTTCAGCATCATTGTTTCAGTCTTCAGTGTCACATGATGCTTCAGAATTCAATCTAATATGCTGATTTGCTGCTTAAGAAACACGATTATTATTATCAATGTTGAAAACAGTTGTGCTGCTTCATATTTCTGTGGAAAACATGATCAATTTTAACATCAGGATTCTTTAATTAACAGAAAGTTCAAAAGAACAGCATTTCTAGCATGACAACTCTCAGAGGGATTGGCATGGTGATGTACTAAAAGAACCAATCAGCTGCGCTAAGTGATGATGGTGTCATTATGGCCGATTGAGTTAGACCTATCGGACTGCGCCATCTAGAACTTTGGATGTATTTGAAACGGAAGTCTTTTGTAGCATTATAAATGTCTTTACTGTCACTTTTGATCAATTTAATGCATTTCTGTTTTATAAAAGCATTAATTTCTTTTAAAACATCTTACACAGCCAACACTTTGAACAGTAGTGTACAGGAAGATCAAACATGTGTGTTGACGTCCACGAGGCCACAAGTCTTTAATAGAGTGGAAAGTCTTTCTCTTTCTATTATGGTTGACAAAAGCAAAACTGAAGAAGCCACCTTGACGTAAAATGGTTTTCTTCAAAAACTTCCTGTATACCCATATCTTGAGAAGAAACACAATAAAAATGCTGGGAAGGAAAAAGGCTCTGATGCTGTTGGAACAAGGTTGTTACAACCTTGTCTGGGTGAACTGTCTATAACCATCTGAAGACAGGTATCGTGGGTATTTTCAGCGTTACAGCACATCAAAGTTGGGCCCACTGGGAGCAAGCGACTGGATGCATGTGCTGTATAGAAATGAAGTGTATAGTGCAGTTTTATGCATATGCTAATTTAGTACAATGTTGCTTTTTGTAACGTAAGGCAATGATATTGAAATAAATTATTTAAAAATAAAACAATTTAGTTTCTAGCAACATCAAACAAGTGGCAATGAGATAAATGAAATTAATAATAAAAAAATTAAACAATTTAGTTTCCAGCAACATCAAACAAGTGGCAATGAGATAAAT
>NW_015554071.1:576667-581952 GCF_001515605.1 Sinocyclocheilus anshuiensis
TTAGTTTCCAGCAACATCAAACTAGTGGCAATGAGATAAATAAAAAAATTAATAAATATATATATATGATTTTATTTTGAACCATAAAATAATTTATTTTCCAGCGACTTAAAAAAATGGAGTACACAAATCAATAAACACATTTTAAAAATCATTTGATGTTGGCCTGTGTGGATTATTTTTGAGTAATATAGCTTTATCTAGTTGCACATTTCAAATATTTATTCATTGTCACATTGCTTTTGTACATTTTATCTTGGCTGTGGTTTCTGCTCTGTTTTTAGGAAGAAATTATATTATATTTAGCCAAGCTATTGTCCCAGTCCTAAAGATGTTAAGCCTTGCAAAGCAAAGCACCTGTTGTTAATTAAGCAATTAATTAATTAATTTAATATTTAGCAACTGAACGACAGCATTGAAATGCATGTCAGTCATGAAGCAGGGCAGAGCTGCAGAAGTTTCTGGTTTCTTTCTTTAGAAAATGTAATATAAGAAAGTGTCCTGGATAGGAGACCAATATCACAAGAACAAGATCTTTAACATTTGAACATTGCATTTGCTTTTGTTTTGAGGGCATACATAAAGCAAACTTCTAGTCCAGTAAATGTATACACTATGCCCTGCTTCACATCATCCCGCTTTCCTCAGATGAAGTATGACAGCTGCCTCTGCTGCAGGCATCACAAGTTGATGTCTATCGCTGGCAAACATATTTAAGTAAAATTGATCTATTTGTTGGTCGAAGACTGTAAGAAATGTCCTGAATTGCTGTTGTTGATTGCTGTTATCCTTCATGTTTTGTCCATCTTTATGAAAAAATTTAGCAGATGTACAGGTTTTCTTTTTTGAAGCATCCTTAAAGGAACAGTTCAACCAAAAATGAAAATTTGATGAAAATGTCCCAGATGTAGATGAGTTTGTTTCATCCTCAGAACATATTTGGAGAAATGTAGCATTGCATCACTTGCGCACAAATGGATGCTCTGCAGTGAATGGGTGCCGTCAGAATGAGAGTCCAAACAGCTGATAAAAACATCACAATAATCCACAAGTAATCCACACCACTCCAGCTCATCTGTTAACATCTGGTGAAGTGAAAAGCAAAATTCATCATAAATGCATTTTAACTTTAAATGGCCATTTCTGGACAAAATACGTGTCCATAATAATGCTTCATATTATGGATAGAGGACTCGCATTTTAGCTTGAAGTAATGATTAAAAATGTTAAAAATGTCTTAATGATGTTCCTTACAAACTCGTAGCTTTTCACTTCACCAGATGTTATCTGATGGACTGGAGTGGTGTGGGTTACTTGTGGATTATTGTGATGTTTTTATCAGCTGTTTGGTCTCTCATTCTGACGGCACCCATTCACTGCAGAGCATCCATTGGTGAGCAAGTGATGGAATATTTCTCCAAATCTGTTCTGATTAAGAAACAAACTCTTCTACATTTTGAATGGCCTGATGGTTTTAATCAAATTTTCACTTTTGCGTTTGTTGCTCTGCAGAGGCTTTCCCGTCCCTGACAGGTGCTTGTTGAGCAATAATCAGATCAGATGAAGATTTTATTAGCTCAGAGAGCGTGCCAGCTTGGCATATACCCTGCATATTATACAAATGATATAAGATTACACAAGCTGCTACATAAGGGGTTTATGGTGACATGCTTTAATTAGGCAACCACTGTCCGATTTCTGTTTTAAGATAATATGACTGTGTGCAACTGATGTTGTAGAACAAAACATGAACGTCAAGTGAACCACTGACACTAATTAGTCTAAAACCACAAAAAAAAAAAAATCTAAACCATCCAAATTTCCTGAGGGTGCTCATGTCAAATTAGCATGAAGGACTATGAATTAATGAGTGAACAGCTTTATTGTGCTTGTAAACTCTCATTTTCTCACGTGGAGTAGGAAGCACGTTAAACGTGTGTTGAGTGTAATTCTTTGGTAAATATGATTTATATAAATATATTTCTGATCTTATTTTTACTCATGTTTTATTTCAGGTTTATTTGGCTGTAGCTGATTAAGTGGATCAAAAAAGTTAATCAAAGTTGTCCTAAGACAAGAATGCATTTTGGTTTTAGGTTTTAGGACAACTTTGATGAAAGGTTTTGATCCACTTCAAATGTTGACTAGTGTAGCATTGCTGATATTCAGTACATCTGTTAAGATCTTTAGCCCATAGTTTTAAACACTCAACTAACTACCAGAGTTCAGTGCATCATTGGAGAAATTAACTAGCAGCTGCAGCTTCTTCTCAAAACTTTAGTAACTTTGTCTCACATCTGTCATTCGAAGAAGTGTTTTGGTTCAACAGTATAGAACTGCTGTTAATGGAATAGTTCACCCAAAAATGAAAATTTGCTGAAAATTTTTATGCACCCAAGATGAGTTTCTTTCTTCATGGGAACACATTTGGAGAAATTTATCACTTGCTCACCACTGGATCCTCTGCAGTGAATGGGTGCCGTCAGAATGAGAGTCCAAACAGCTGATAAAAACATTACAATAATCCGCAAGTAATCCACTACAGCCCATGCACACGCTTCAAAAATGGCACTTTCATTTTCTTGATAGACTCAATTTGACCATATTGTGAATGTTTGTAGTTTTGGGAACGAATGAATTGTTGGTAACGATGGAAATACAACCATAGCTGGTTAGATAGCAGTGTGTGACAAACAGAACACAGACTTCATTTGCTGAATATCTACTGCTCTACAGCACAGTACATCACTTTTTGTGTTCCATGTTAGAAAGAAAATGAAATTTTGTTCATTCATGTGTTTATATCATTGCATATTTAGACATTCATCTGCTGAATGCAACATCTGTGGAATGAGCTGGTGAATGTTGTGCTATTCATTATGTAACATGTTAACGTACTTGTTTTGTGTTTTAAATTCCCTATATAGTATGCGCATTACCATATTGTTTGTACTGTTCAATTTGTCTGTCATTATTGGTAGCTGTTTCTCATCAGACATATTCCCTTGGCATATGTTCCTCTTTGTTTGCTCATTTAAAATTGGGTCATCAGCATATAATATGGTTGCAAAGCAGCTTGTTTTTAGCTACTGAAACTAGATGAACACTGCGTGATTTTGCGACCATGGTATTACCATCAAAAACAAATTACTTTAATCATAGGGCAAAATAAGCAGTATTGGAACCCTTACTGTGACACACTTACCATCCATCAATTGATTGACATTACAATGAATCTCAGATTAAGTATAACCATGTCAAAAACTGCTGCTTCAATGCCTCTCAGTGAAGAACCAATATTACTATCACTGAATACCAGAAAAAAATTATTCAATTTTGATTACATAATATTACCAGCATATACACATCACAGTCAGATGCCACTTTGACAAGTTGGTTTAAAATGACCTCTCAGTCTGGTCAAGCTGGATTCCCCTGGTCAAGATGATATTTAGTTGGTTTAGTTTAGTTGCTAAGACTAGCAAATAAAATCATTTCAGACTATGTTCTTCTATGTATTTTTAATGAAACATAATTTCATAAAGATGATTTAATAGTTTGTTATGACAAAATGATAAGCATTTAGGAGTTTATCAAAACCCTACTTTCCCTTAGGCTTTTACAAACATTTGAAGGCCACTGATAGCATACAGTGTGGCACTAAAGACTGTCTGCATGGCTTTTACCCAGTGTCTCAGTGAGATCACACAAGTAGATAAATAACAATACCGGTAGTAACGGGGAAAAATCGAACAAATTGGTATAAAAAAAAAATACAACAACATGTGTGGAAACCAACCCTGGGTGTGTTGCATAACTCACTGTTTAAATACCATAGTATGATGCATTGTTGGAGAAACTAACTAGCTAGTGACGATTGTTTTCTGTCGCACATCCGCTGTCGAACAACGTTAGTTAGAACTGTCGTTATGTCAGATTATTGTTGTAAATAATGAACATGGCATCTGAGGACTGCTGTGCTTTTTTTTGTTCTCTGTTATTTTGCTAGTTTCCAATGGTGATAGAGCATGTACGCACTGAGCTTTAGTTCTCTTAACAAACTAAAAAACAGAATGAAATTTGTAAATGAATGTAATAAAAGATTTAGATTGTTCTGAATGTTAGTTTGCTTATTTTGCTCACGAGAATGATGTATTTAAAGGGCACCGATTATGCCCCTTTTTACAATACGTAATATAAGTCTCAGGTGTCCCCAGAATGTGTCTGTGAAGTTTCAGCTCAAAATACTCCACAGATCATTTATTATATCATTTTGAAAATGCTTATTTTGAGTGGAAGCAGAAACACGCTGTTTTTCGTGCCTGTCTCTTTAAATGCAAATGAGCTGCTGCTCCCCGCCCCCTTTTCCAGAATAGAGAAGTGCCTTTACAGCTGGTAACTGCTAAAAAAACATCTGTTTGGTTTTGATTATCATGTTTATCGCGCTGAAGTCACACATTTTAAAGCCATATTAGTTTAAACTTCTGATATACGGTTTTCTGAGTGCAAACATCCGTAGCACGCGTATAGAAAGTGGCTGCGCACGGCATGTGAGTACTGAACTAAGTTCTCTTTCACACACGAGTTTGTTTTTTAAGTTACAAAAACACAGTCGGTTATGTTTGTGAAGGTTAACATCTGGGAAAGAAATCGCATGTTTATATTAGATCTGTGTATTAAGTGACATCAGCATAATATACAGTACATACTGCTGTCTATGCTATTAATATAACCCAAAGAATAAAATAAAAGCAGAGAATCACTTACTGCTCTGGACTGAATAACGTCTATAGCCTTAATAAGAAGACATTAACGTATATAGCCTTAATAAGAAGACATTTCTTATTTGTATGCTGCTTTTAAATGCTCTAGTGTGAAGATAAACATGGTGGATTGTGTGCGGCTCACTCAGGGCGGGGTCTCGGCTAGATTACGGCAGTGTCAATCAACAATCGTGGGTGGGGCTGGTAAATTGTGACGTCAATCCTAACCCTAACCCTAAGGTTAGGACGATTCCAAGGGCCCGGCG
The DNA here is from genome assembly GCF_001515605.1 of Sinocyclocheilus anshuiensis. Classification (NCBI taxonomy): domain Eukaryota; kingdom Metazoa; phylum Chordata; class Actinopteri; order Cypriniformes; family Cyprinidae; genus Sinocyclocheilus; species Sinocyclocheilus anshuiensis. The sequence continues at coordinate 581,697 of NW_015554071.1, forward strand.
AAAAAGGGGGCTCCACGAGGGGGGAATGCGATTTCTAGTTTAGTTTCCAACTACACAACTTTGCGATGCTGTTTACGAATGTTTGTGTAACGAATCATCCACTGAAGGCGAGTGTAGTGAAGAACCCAAGTGCAGTTTATTTACAGAGTGATCCAAACAATAATCCGAGACTTGACTTGACAGGAACAGACTTGACTTAACTTGACGAGGCATGAAACAGACTTGACATGAACAGACTCGACGTGGCATGAACAGA
>NW_015554071.1:582131-586094 GCF_001515605.1 Sinocyclocheilus anshuiensis
ACACGACGAAAGACAATGGCAACATGAGGGCTACTTATAGCAGACAAGAGGGTCACATGACAAGAACAAACCAATGGGAAACAAGACACATGACTAGGACAACCAATAAAAACATAACACAGACAAGGGAATGACATGACTAGACAATAACCAATGAGAGCATGACACATACACAAGGCAGAGAGACATGGTGTCTAGCTATATATGCATGTCCCTGCCATGCATCAAGTATCCTGCAAAGAAATTTCAATAATGTAACATTTTTAACACAAATAAAATGGATATTGTAATGATAATCCACTGTAGGCGAGCGTAGTGAATCCAAGTACAGATTTTATTAAACAACGTGTAATCCAAAATGCAAACAAACGAAGACTTGACTTGAACAGACTAGACTTGACTATGACTTAAACACTCATCGACAGCAGGATAAATACATTCAATACACGACAAAGCACAAAGGCAACATGATGGCTACTTATAGCAAACAATCAGGGTCACATGACAAGAACCAACCAATGAGGAAACAACACACATGACTAGGACAACCACTCAGAACATGACACATGAACCAAAGAACCATTCAGAACATAACACACAGACAAGGGAATCACATGACAGAACAAGGACCATGACTGAACTCCAAAATAAAAGACATGAAAACATGAACATGAAACAAAACTCAAACCCCACATTACAGTTTGTTGGAACTATGGATTTGGGAAATACCAAATGATTATAATACACTGTTAGACTTTGCTGTAATTTTACAGTTACTTACCGCAAAAATACGATAAAAAGTCTAACAGTGTATGTTCCTACTGACAAATTTGCAACTATAGTTGGACATACACACCTGATGTCATGGAGAAAATATTTGACTATTTTACAATTATTTTAAATTTTTTAAAAATTGAACCATGTACACTGGTCAAAATAAAATAAAATAAAATAAAAAATAAAGGTTATTTATTGGCATTGACGGTTCCATGAAGAAACTTTAACATCCATAGAACCTTTCTATTCCACAAAAAGATTCTTTATAGTGGAAAAAGGTTCTTTATGGGGAAGTCGTGGCCTAATGTTTAGAGAGTCGGACTTGTAACCCAAAGGTTGCGGGTTCGAGTCTCGTACCGGCAGAGATTGTAGGTGGGGGGAGTGAATGTACAGCGCTCTCTCCCACCTTCAATATCACGACTGAGGCGCCCTTGAGCAAGGCACCGAACCCCCAACTGCTCCCCGGGTGCCGCAGCATAAATGGCTGCCCACTGCCCTGGGTGTGTGTTCACGGTGTGTGTGTGTTCACTGCTGTGTGTGTGCACTTTGGATGGGTTAAATGCAGAGCACTAATTCCAAGTATGGGTCACCATACTTGGCCACATGTCACGTCACTTTCACTTTCTTTATATTTTAAAATGTTCTTCATAGAAAGAAAGAACTTAAGAACAGATCAATAAACGGTTCTTTGGGGAACCAAAAATGGTTCTTCTATGCCATTACTGTAAACAAACAAAACCCTTTTGGAACCTTTATTTTTAATTGTGAACCTGTGTGGAAACCCAAACTAACAAGAAAACATAACTATTTTGTGATTTGCCCATTTCACATGAACTCATATGATTCATGCAAAAACATGATTTTTAGAACAAAAAGAAAGCATGAAGGTCTTCAGTGGGGCGTAAGCAAAGCATACCGAAATGCACAAACGAAATAATACAAAAAAGACATGCACAAATTAAATAATACAACTTGACATAAATTCATCACTTATTTGTCAAAACCTAAAAAGTTGTGAATTGCCATGAGAGTGTTGATGCAAACGTGATTCAACAAGCTTATATAAGAAGGTAAGAGGAAGCAATCTTTTGCAAGCCATGTAAAATATCCTCCATTGGCTGACTGTAGCTGGATTACACGGGTAGCTAGAAAGCTACGGTATCAAGACCTAGAGCAGATGAGATAAAATGCTTTGCTCAAGGGCACAAAAGCATCCCTCCATCAGAAGAGCTCATGGTGGGATGTAAACCTGGTATTTCCTGTTCATGCGGCGCGCTCTTCACTGATTCATCCTCCATACCCACACAACCTCTAGCTTCAGAAGGCCATGCTTTATCAGTTAGGGCCGTGCCCATTAATCTATTAATCACTGTCTCCACGCTGTTCTGACGTCCTCTTTTCCATGGCCAATTAGCCAAAACACATCACTGTATCCCACAGATTCTTCTCTCGCAGACTGCTCTGCCATGCTCCATAAGCTCAGCAGAAACATCACGGCCTCATCCAGGGATAGCATAGTTAATTAGCCCTTCTGTTGTGGAGAGAAATTTTGGCACAGCTCGTTGGGGAGAAACAGAATAGTGGGAAGAAAATGTGAAATTTATGTTACGGTGCTGCTGAGGCTTTGTGCTTTGAAGTGTGATTGCTGTAGCGGTCTCACATCCATTAATGGAGCTCTCCAGCATGTCTTCAGACTCACACAATGCTGACATTTTATAGGTTTGTATTTATGTATGACATGTACTTGTCCCACATCTTTCTTTGTTATTTGTTTCATAAAATGTTTCATGTTGTATTTCTGGCTACAAGAATTGTTCACCCAAAAATGAAAATTCTGTCACAAGAGAACAAGCCTGTTCTCTAGAAATTTCGGTAATGCTTTGTTTAGGGACCAAGTCTCTCTATTAACTAGTTGCTTATTAGCGTGCACATTACTAGCATACTGGCTGTTTATTAGTACTTATAAAGCATATACTGTACTGATGTCTTATTCTGCATGACCATATTTTATATCCCTTAATCCTACCAATATCTAAACTTAACAACTACTTTACTAACTATTAATAAGCAACAAATTAGGAGTTTATTGAAGCAAACGTCGTGGTTAATAGAGAGAATTAGACCTTAAAATAAAGTTTGATTGAACTTTCTTTTCATGCAAAAAAAAAAGTTTCCAAAAAAAACATTGATAATAATAATAAATGTTTCTTGAGCATCAAATCAGCATATTATTATGATTTCTGAAGGATCATGTGACACTTAAGACTGGAGTAATGATGCTGAAAATACAGCTTTGCATCATAAAAATAAATTAAATTTTAAAATATATTCAAATAGAAAAGTTATTTTAAATTGTAATAATATTTCACAATATAACTGTATTTCTGATCAAATAAACCCAGCCTTGGTGAGCATAAAAGCCTTTTACAATTTTAAGAAGCATTAAAAAACACTGCTTTACCAATCGGGTTTGAGAACCAGACCTACCTGTTGTAATTTTGGTCATTTTGAAGTTTGACATACATCACTGTGTACTGTAAATGAGTAAATAAGGACAGAATGAATGAAAGATAAACAGAACTATTTAATTCAAGAGCCAAAATAAGACTATAATTAAGAAATATGTGTAAGAATATACATTTCCCTGGGTGACACAAAGCCATTTTCTGTAATGGTTCTGACTTTATAGGGATAAAAACAGAGAAAAAGAAAATAGAAGCATTTAGAAGGAGAAAGAAGACTGACGATAGTCTTGAGGGTGGGCAAAAGACTCACAGTGATGAATGAAAAAGCGAACACACCTGTGTCTGTGACAGGCAGCCCTAGGCTCTGTAAACTAGAGCCCTACATTTCAGCCCGGGCCCCACGGGCCCTGACTTTTTTATGCCCCTAGGGCCGGGCTTCGGGACAAATTTCACATCATAGTTCAGACGCGGGCCGGGCATCGGCTTGTTTTAGGCTTCTCCTTATTTTTATATTTTAGACATCCATCAATTAATGATGAAAACAAATTTTTTTTTTGCAGTGCTGGTGGAAACAACATGAGACTGTGCTGCCGTAACTATCAAGAGCGGCTCGACGGTGTTTTGTGTCCAGCAGCAGCACTGGGGCGCGTTTCCCGTACAACTACGTAACTCGCTGATTAACCACCATAGTACGATGCATCGTTGTGGAAACGAACTAGCT
>NW_015554071.1:587083-602755 GCF_001515605.1 Sinocyclocheilus anshuiensis
CCGACTGGTGCCATGAGCATATACCGCCACCTATTTGGTTTTATTTTCTCTTTTCTTCCACTCGAATTATGCTTTTGAAATGACATTACGTAGGAGTGGAGTAATAACGCAACATTCATTTGTTTCCGCAATAAATTATATACATATACACACACGGAGTTAAAAATGTGCTCTTTTCTGATCCCAATGTCTATAATTTCACAATTTCATATAAATACCATTTCTTATTTAATATTGATAGGCTACATAAGCACAACTGAAAAAAGATGGGTTTTTAAAAAACTGTGATGTACTGTTGTGGTCTTGTGGACACCTGTTGCTTATTTTGCTCAATAATTTTTCCTATTTAAGTCCCCTTGCCATTCAGCCATGTGTTAATGAAAATGACACGAAAACCCCAATTTTCAAAGCATGAAATTGCAGTTCTCTTGGAGGAGGTGGAAAATAATAAAAATCCAGCTATTTTCAAAGCTGAAAAACAGCATTACAAATGCTGACAAACAGAAAATCTGGGCAGAAATCACTCAAAAAATAAATGCTGCTGGCTATGGGAATTTGACCATCCTGGGGCCTGAAGCATTGGAAGGGATCCTTGGAGGTATAGATGCACGTGCATCAACCAGGCCTTTGTCTTCAAAGTTCAGGCCTCCAACATCAGGCCCTCTCCAGTCTGGCCCTTCAACATCAGGCCTTCTCCAGCATGGGCCTTCAAAATCACCATAGGGTCCTTGTCTATTGCTCTCTTCCCCTGATTCACCTTTATCTGATGTCTCCTCATGTGCTGAGTACCGTTCTCTGACACAGAAGGCGACGCAGAAGTCAGGCAATGTATAATAAATGCCTGCATAGGGACACATTTTACCCCCCTTGACTCACTATCTGATGATGCCATCTTAAGAAAGTTCCGGCAAGGGCCAAGATCCTTGAAATACTACAGGTTGTGAAACCATCTTCAGAGGGCAACTAGAAGAAACTACGCCTTAAATCCAGCGGTGCAGTTGTTGGCTACACTGCATTATTATGCTGTTGGAAGTTTTATAGAGGTGTTGGGCGAAACTCCTGAGGTTTTCCCCCAAACTCCTGAAGAAATCCAGCTGGCCAATCAACAGTTCTACAGTATTGACAACATCCCCAGAGTGATTGGCATCATCGATGGCACCCTTATCCCAGTGTCAAGCCCTGTGGTAAATGAGCCCTTGTACATTTGCAGGAAGGGCTATCCAGCACCAGGGGATGTTCACTGACATTGTGGCAAAATGGCCTGGAAGCACACATGACTCTTTTGTGTGGGCCAATTCATCATGGTAGATCTACGAGTGCTCTGGAGTAATCGTAAAGCCCTAAGTGCATCGTAAGAAGACAGATATGGTCACCTGCAGGACAATCTGCAGATTACACCTTTAACTTTATTCAAGTGCAATGTGATTACAATATAAAGTTTTGATTGTACTTTATTACTCGTTTTTTTATGAATTTATAAATGAAATAATTAAAAAGGGCAGAAAAAATAGAAATACACATCTAAATTAAATGACTGAACAAAAAAAATGAATAAAAGAAATAATGTAGGAAATATGCTTCAAAGACTGGGGGGAAAAAATCTGTCAATGACTTGCTGACGTGCACGAAAACCAGCAATGTATTGGACCCGGAAATTACGTCTCTTTATATATATTTTATATTTATATATATATATATATATATATAAAGTATATATAAAGTGTATTATATATTATTATGTAAAATATATAATATAATATAATACTCTTACCTTTATGAGCAAAAATGACGGCGGCGTATCCACTGAAAAAAAATGCAAGCGATCGCGCTGGCGCCTCCATGTCCTGCCTCCATGTCCTGCAAAGCGTCTCTGCACAAACTATTGGATATAGCGCGCATTTATCTAGGTTTAACGTTAAAACATTGTTATATGCTTGAACTGTTTTATATCTATAGATTTTATTTTAGGCAAGTCGTGATGATTTGAGAAGGCTAAATTGATCAAACATAGGCTATGATCAGCTCACTGTCTGCCGCTGGCCGCTTGGTCGTTACTTTAAAAAACAAAAACTTATATTTAACGACCAAAAAATGCTGTTTTGGGAGAAGGGGGAAAAAAAGACGGGCTCGGGTCGGACTCGGGCCGGTAATTCTGATAAGCTGTCGGACAAGGGCCGGGCTAGGGCCTGAACGTCACGGGCCAGGGCCGGACTAGGGCCTATATTTGAGGCCCGTGCAGGGCTCTACTGTAAACATAAACCAATGTGACTGAGGGCCCCAGAAACGCTGCCAATGGTTTGAGTTTGGGGATGCCTGTTTGTCTGGATAATAGCTGGTATATGCGAAACCTAAAAACTAATTCTTTTTGATTATCCTTTTGGTGACACTAGCTGCACATAAATTGTTTACTGCAGCTTTATAATTAAACTGTCAGAGAGTCTGCCAACCATGAAATGCCACTTGTTAACTACCCAATGCTTTCCCTTTTCTGAGTATTACGGAGGAGGATGTTTTTTGGATCTTTTGGATGAATGAAAGCACAGTTCTTTTACAAATAATTTGCCCCAAAGGGACTTTTTATTTGGGTCTGAGAGAGGGAAGCCTATGGAAGAAAGTTTATCGACAAAACACCAGAAAAGGAATGAAAAAAGGGGAAAATGCAATGGTTTTGGCCATTGTTCTCCACGGTAGTGTTCACTTTCCTTCCTTGTGTTTTGATTAAGCCCAAACCAATCTGGAGCTCAGATAATGGGCTTCAGAGAAACCATCTGTGTAACACATCCAAGGTTGGCACTCAGTCCAGCCCTACACGCTTCTTACAGCATCTTCCACAAAAGCAGCAGATGTTCCTGCCAGCTCTCAGAGTGGAGAGCCATATTATTACACATCATTGATCCAACTCTCAAGAGAGATTAAACAGAGCCAGCTCTCCCGAGTCCTTCACCTTCATATGGGTAAAATGTCTTTAGTACAGAGTAGAGAACACACACACACACACACACATGTATGGTCTCTACTTGTAGGCCTGTCATGATAACTACTTTGAAATATTGATTCCTGTCTGATGGAAAGTATAAGAGCGCTGGCTTATGAACTAATAATTATGAATGATGATATAGATCTTTGGTGGGTAGTTTGAAGGGAGTGATGTAATGTAAATGCAATGTAAAATTAAGCTGAATGGATTAAATAGGGTTTAACGACACGTTAGAAATGAAAATAGACATAAGTATCACATAAACAGAACTCTTGAAGAGCAGATTTAGTATTTTTTCTTCTGTGTGCCTTGTCTGCAGTGTCTACATTCATTTCTTATGTTTTTCTCATTGTTCTTAAGCTTGATGAGCCTTGATGCTTTGACAGGCATTGTTTCTTCATGCAAATGTTTTAAACATTAACCAATGACCACATTAAACACGCAAGTAGCAACAACATGAGCTTTTTAGTCTATCATCTAGACCAGCACCTGACCTCCAAAAAACAGTTTTTGAATAACCATGTCAGATTTGGATCATGTCTTTTCCCCAAAACATGATTAAATGGATAGTTCATCCAAAAATGAAAATGTTGACAGTAGCTATTGACTTCCATAGTATTTTTTTTTGTTCATACTATGAAAGTCAATGGCTACTGTCAGCTGTTTGGTTACCAACATCCTTCAAAGTAACTTCTTTTGTGCTGAACAGAAGAAAGAAATGCATACAGGTTGCATGAGCAGAATGTATTGGGGGTAAAATGAAATGTCCCAAGAGTTGTCTAAACACAGCTGCAGCACTAGCAGAAAGCATGTAGCAGACAGTGCATGAAGAGAGTTCAAGCAAGAGCCGGGGAATGTCCAGATTACTGATGTGCACGCTATGGCACAGAGAAAAGCAAAATATGAACTCCTGTGCACTGGGATTTTGAGTGTGTCTCACCTTACAACTATGTTCTGAAACAACATTAAGCAATGTCATTGCCAGCAACAATGGGGAAAAAAACTCCCATGCACACTGGCTGGCATATGCAAATCACTATCACATTTGAAAGTTTTACAAATACAATATATATAATGTATACTGGCCCACTTCGAGCATTGATTATTGCTGTCATGTGATCTATCTTACCATATTCACCACTGCAACGGCTCAAATCATGGCATGTACAGCAGCTGAAAAGAATCATGCACAGAAAAATTACAGACAAGAACATGTTCAGAAATACAGTGATTTTTCCATAATAATAATAAAGATTCATGTTGCAGTTTAACACAGGTTTATACAGTTTTTTATGTTGTCATATGATCTATCTTATCATATTCATCATTGTGATGCTCAAATCGTGGCATGTAGATGAAAAGAGTCATGCAAAGAAAGAAACAGATAAATATATTGAGAAATAGTGATTGTCCAGAATAAACGATTCATTCTGCACTTTGACACAAGCTAATACAGGCTTTTGATGTTGTCACATGACATTTCTTACCATGTTTGTCAATGATGGCTCAAACCGTGGCATGTAGATGGAAAGAGTCATGCAAAGAAAGAAACAGATGAACATACTCAGAAATACAATGACTATTCAGAATAAAAGATTCATGCAGTACTTTAACAAAAGTTAATACAGTTTTTGGGGCATTTGGTTTAATGTGTTCATATTTAGATTTGACTTATCTTTTATTGCTGTCAGGTGATCTGTATTAGTATATTCACCATTGTGACGACAAAAACCATGGCATGAAAGAGTCATGCAAAGGAAAAGAGAAATACAGTGATTTTCCATAATATAAAAAATCATGCTGCACTTTAACACAAGTCAATACAGTTTTAAAATGTATTCATATGTAAAACATTCAGATTTGACTTACCCTTTACTGCTGTCATGTGATCTCACCATATTTGTCATTGTGACACTCAAACTGTGGCATGTAGTTGGAAAGAGTCATACAATAAAAAAAAACCCAAATGAACATGTTCAGAAATAGTGATTTTCCAGAATTAAAGGTTCATGCTTGAATTTAACATCAGTTAATACAGTTTTTAATGTATTTGAGAATTGACTTACCTTTATTGCTGTCATTAGTTTGCCTTCGTGCTGCTCAAACCGTGTCATGTAGATGGAAAAATCTCGCAACGAAAGAAACAGAAGAATGTGTTCAGAAATACAGTGATTTTCAGAATAAAAGATTTATGTTGCACTTTAACACTTTAATAAATGCTGTCACATGACATTTCTTACCATGTTTGCCATTGTGACTAGTCAAACCGTGGCATGTAGTTGGAAAGAGTCATGCAAAGAAAGAAACAGAAGAACATGTTTAGAAATAGGGATTTTCCAAAATTAAAGGTTCATGCTGGAATTTAACATCCGTTAATACAGTTAATAATGTTTCACATAAAACTTTGAGATTTGACTTACCATTTATTGCTGTCATAATTTTGCCATTGTGATGCTCAAACCATGACATGTAGATGGAAAGAGTTATGCAAAGAAAGAAACAGATGAACATGTTTAGAAATGCAGTGAATTTGATCTTGAAAACAACTTAATACAGCTTATAATGCATTCATATACAAAACATTCAGATTGGATGTACCTTATATTGCTGTCAGACGATCTACCTTACCATGTCATTGTGGCGACTCAACCCGTGGCATGTAGATGGAAAGAGTTATGCAAAGAAAGAAATAGATGAACATGTTTAGAAATACAGCAATTCTTACTGTACTTTGACACAAACTAATACAAGTTTTTGATGTTGTCACTTGACATTTCTTACCACATTTGTCATTGTGACGACTCAAACCGTGGCATGTAGTTGGAAAGAGTTATGCAAAGAAAGAAATAGAAGAATGTGCTTGGAAATAGTGATTTTCAGAATAAAAATGTATGTTGCACTTTAGCACAAGCTAATACAGATTTTTAATGCTGTCACATGACATTTATTACCATGTTTGTCATTGTGACGACTCAAACCATTGCATGTAGACAGAAGAGTCATGCAAAGATAGGAAGAGAGAAGAATATGTTCAGAAATAGTGCTTTTCCCAAATTAAAGGTTCATGCTGGAATTTAACATCCGTTCATACAGTTAATAATGTTTCATATAAAACTTTGAGATTTGACTTACCTTTTATTGCTGTCATAATTTTGCCATTGTGATGACTCAATCCGTGTCATGTAGTGGGAAAGAGAAAGAAACAGATGAACATATTCAGAAATACAGTGATCTTCAGATTAAAAAAATCATGCAGTACGTTAACAAATACAATTTTATTTTAACTTTAATACAATTTTTGGGGCATTTGGTTTAATGTGTTCATATTTGACTTATCTTTTATTGCTGTCAGGTGATCTGTCTTAGTATATTCACCATTGTGACGACAAAAACCATGGCATGTAGACAGAAAGAGTCATGCAAAGGAAAAGAGAAATACAGTGATTTTCCATAATATAAAAAAATCACGCTGCACTTTAACACAAGTCAATACAGTTTTAAAATGTATTCATATGTAAAACATTAAGATTTGACTTAACTTTTATTGCTGTCATGTGATCTTTTTTCAAAATATTCACCATTGTGACATTTAAACCATGACATGTAGTGGGAAAGAGTACAAAGTAAGAAACAGATGAACATATTCAGAAATACAGTGATTTTCCAGAATTAAAGGTTCATGCTGGAATTTAACATCAGTTAATACAGTTTTTGATGTATTTGAGATTTGACTTACCCTTTATTGCTGTCATTAGTTTGCCTTTGTGATGCTCAAGTCATGTAGATGGAAAGAATTATGCAGTGAAAGAAACAGAAGAACGTGTTCAGAAATACAGTGATTTTCCAGAATTAAAAAACCATGTTGCACTGTTTTAATGTATTTTCATGCTATACACATTAAAAGTTATTGTGGTCTTTCTTGCCTTGCATTTCAGTGACATGAAGATGGAGAGAAACAAAGAACATGTTTAAGAGATTCTTTTCAGAATTAACTTGAACAAGTCGATCACTTTCGCTGTATTAGTGTATTTTTTATAGAGATTTACCTTCATAGACAGACAGATATCTTGTTCTTCCAGTCAAACACACGATCCAAAGTGATACACTACTGCTTTTTAAGTCCAACATCATAAACGCAGAAGTCAAGCCAGTATTCTGTTTGACCTGTAACCGTAGCGACAGCGACTAAAGTAAATAGCAAAGATGGCGGCGTCCAAAACTGCAAAGTCTGATAACATCGGACACGACAGAAGTTCGCGGAAGGAACCAAACAAAATAATATGTAGGCTAATTTAGCCTACTTGAGTTTCTGACAAAATGATTCATTTAATGTTATAAATGAGTATGAAATATTATATGAAATATTATGAAATAAAAATATTTATTAATTTAAATGAATTCATTAGGTAAAGAATTATTTGACATAAATGAATGAAGAATTGGTTCGTCCAGAGTTTTTGAACGAATCTCTTGAATAAATGATTCAGACATCAAATTAGCATTTTAACAGTCACTGATCGCCACCTGCTGGCATGTAACATTTATTACAATCTTTATTTGAAGCGAAACATCCAAAAGGTCAATTACTCATTTAGATCGCGGCTTCGCACTCAGGCCCCTAGCCAAGCTATGAGGTGACCGAGGTCAAATTACCTGACTATTTTGCTGTTTAAAACAACTCATATGAATGTCTGCATGAATAATTCAGTTTAGACAGTTTGCAAGAATGTTTAGCATCCGTGGTATGAAAATGATCGCTGCGAGACTCTGGTAGAATGAACGAGGCTTAAGAGAGTCATGAGCAAAAGGCGCGAGCGCAGCCTCCGTGTTGCCAGATCCAGCTATTTTAAGCGTTTTTTGGACTTGTCTTCTCCACTTAATTTGACACTTTAGAAAGTTAATAAAGTGGGAAATTGCAGTTTAGGGTCAGGGATATCTTTACCTTATCTTATTTGCAAAAGATTTGAAATAATTTGGGTTTATTTTTTATTCATTTTTCTTTTTTTGTTTGTTTTGATAGCAATAACTGGCAAATACTGCATCGCTGGCACTTAAACTGACAGTAATCACAAAAGCTCATGTACAGGTTATTGCTGAGAGGATATGACATTCAGTAAGGGAAACGCAAAAAAAAAAAATTGAATGATATTATTAGTCACAGACGTTATCAACACTGTCAAAAACAAGCATATAACACTAGGAGTGTTTCTTTTTGTGAGTTTGTGAGTGAAGGGCATAAAAAAATGGACTGGACCGCAGCCCTGATTATTGTTATAGCCTGTATGTTTCATTGTCTTCCATGTTTTCTACCCGTGTTGCCTTGCTTTGCCTTTGTGTTTTTGAACCCTGGACTGTCTACCTGGTTTTTGTGATTGCTTGCTGACTGCCCTGACCATTGCCTGTTTGTGGAGTACTCTTTTGGTTTGTCTTGGATATTACTGTTTTGCTGGTATTTTGACCCTGCCTGTTTTTGACTACTCTCTTTATAATAAAGCCTGCATGTGGATCTCCAACTCCATCGTCACACCTCTAACTTTACACAGCCAACTTTCTAAAACTCAACAGTGACAAAACTCAGGTCTTACTCGTTGGTACAAGATCTACTCTGACTAAATCTGATTGTTTTTCTGTGGATATTGATCATAATGTAATTTGTCCTTCTCACCAGATTAGGAGGTGTCATTTTTGATAGCACACTGTCCTTTGAAGCCCATGTTAATAATATTATGCATACCGCATATTTCCACCCGCATAATATTAATCGGCTTCATCCTTCTCTCACAACAATTAATACTGCAATTCTTATTCATGCACTGGTTACCTCACGTATCAATTATTATAATGCTCTCCTTACTTGCTTTCCTTCTAAGCTTCTCTATAAACTCCAGTTAGTTCAGAACTCCCCAGCTCGTGTTCTTCCTTCATCTATTGAGCACATTTCTCCAGTTCTCCAACATATACTGTACATTGTCTCCCAGTACAGTTTCGCATCGATTTTAAAATTTTGCTTCTCACGTTCAAGGCACTTCACAATCTGGCTCCACCATACCTTACTGACCTTGTCCACATCTCTCAGATCTCAACTCTCAGATCTTCAGTCTTGATTTCTTTTGTGTCGCTGTGTATACGCTTAAGCACCATGGGAGCAAGACAATTTAGCTTTGTTCCCGCCCCCCCCCAATTTTGTAATGCTGGCATGATCTGTTTGTCTACTTTTATTTATTTATTTATTTTACCATTTTGCTTGCTGTAAGGTGATCTTGGGTGTTTAGAAAGGCGCCATTAAATAAAATATTATTATTATTATTATTATTATTATTATTATTATTATTATTAATTGCTTAATAGCTTAATTGGAAATGACAGAAGCACATTAACTATTGAAAAATATTTGAAACCCGTTCGTTGTGGTGGAAGTGATGCCACAAATGTGGGACTCTATTTTGAAATGTATGAATAGTGTTTAATTTTACATGTAGCAAGTAGTAAAAAATAAATGATGAAGGGATTGAACAAGTTTCCAAGTTGTAATATGACTTCATATAATAATAAGAAAGAAATATAATGCCCTGGGACATAAAAGTTGCAGAAACTCCTTTAAACATCTCAAATGGAATAGTTTAAAGTGCAAGTTCTGTCTCAGCTCATTCATGCTGTCTTCTGTCAGCCTCCTCTCCTGTCATCCATATTCATATAAAGCGAGTCATGAGCCTCAGAAGATCAAATCTGCCGAGCTTTTCTGGTGCCTCAACTACAGATTGAGTCTCACATTCTCTGCTTTTGGGAAAAAAATATGGGAAAATACATTTCCAGGCAGGTCCAACTAATGTGCATGCAACAAACATGTTGAGGTTCATGATTTTGTTGATTGATTTTGTATTAGTGAACGTTTCCTCCCTTTACGTCTCTGTTTGGATTCACAAACATATCATAATCCATGGTGGATTTCTAATATGCTCTGATGTCCCTGACACTACCGGCTGACAGACAGTACAAGCAAGAGGAACAGGAGTGTTTTGGCACTGTTCGTGTCAATGCCAGCAGCGTGAGTCTGGTGAAGGAGATATGCATGCTTGCATTTCTCACCAACATCCTCTCAGCTGTACAGACAGTCTCTCCACTCGTGCACGCTCTGTTAACACTGCGTTCAACTTGCCAGCAAAAACCACTGAAGCAGCACAGTGTTTGGTCAATCATTTACATTAGATAAACACTGCCCTCATGAGTAGCTGACTACTTATCCAGACTAGTAAAGTAGTCATCTGAGGTGTAAAAGTGGGTACTTGTGAGCAGTTTTCAGCTGCTTAGGTGACATAGTTTGGGAAGAACAGTTCCCAAAGGGGCACAATCTCAGATGCGCAAAACAAATATATAATGATAACATAAAATAAAATAGAATAAAAATGCATATTGCATCTGTTAACAGATATGTGTATAATAGATGCCAAAGGAAAAGGCCTATAGGAAGAGGCAAAATGATTCTAGCACTGAAAGATATATATATTAAAAAAAGTATGAATGGTAGAATGGAGTAATGGTTGTGAAAATGTGTTTAACATAATAATTTCAGTGCCAACACATTTATAATTTTGCATAAAAATGGCTTCATTTGGTATTTCCATTTCTACAAACTGATTTATTGTAAGTCAGAATCTTTGTGAAATGGGAAGGGAGCAGAGCTGTGCGTATTAAATCAAACAGTATTATTAAAAGTAACATAATAATCATTGCTCTTGATTTATGCATGTATTGCTCTTGATGTATGTTTAAACTATAAAAAATGAGTTTTTGGGAAAACAATTACATCGCAACACAACATCAATTTGAAAGTGACTGTTCACTAAATGCAAAATGCCTTATTCAGCCAATAAATCCATTAAGGTAACTATAGATAACATTTTAAAGGGGTCATATGATGTTGCTAAAAAGAACATTATTTTGTGTATTTGGTGTAATGAAATGTGTTTATGCAGTTTAAGGTTCAAAAAACACATTATTTTCCACATACTGTACATTATGAGAAGGGAAAAATTGAAATCGCATCATATGACCCCTTTAAATTACTGACAATAAATTGATCTATCATTTTAGCCATTTATATAGTCATTTGACTTAATATTTCATTATTATGTCATTACAAAAATATTTCAGCAAAACTGTTTCACTACAGAACAGAATTCATTAATGTTTGAAAAACGTAATAGTTTGATTTGTTTGTCAAATCAGAGTAATGCAGTAATAAAACTACGTTGAAAAATGTATAGGTATGAGGAAAATTACAACAGGGTTACATCACATAATATTTTCAGAGTCGTTAAATGCAGCTTTTGATGATAATTGTATGAAGGGTTTTCAAAACCCTTATATGATCAAAAGAACACCTAAAAGTGTATAAAGTGAGCTATACAATCTTTGTTTCTGTCTGAAGGCATAATCGCCTTACAAATCAAAGATATACAATATTTAGTTTTCTTAAGGTTTTTTTTTAAATCATTCTGTTGGGCTAACATTGTTTTTTATGTAGTTTCAAACACTGCAAGTATTTGTGACTAAAAAGTGTCCCATAAACTGGAAGATATTTAGTTTTTCACAGTGTAAACCTATATTTGTGCCTATTTGTAACCCACTTTTGGGAGAACTATCGATATCTATGGCTTAATATTCAGAAATACTGACGAAGAGGATTTTTGATGAAGTCTCCACTAGTTATCACAATATTGCACACAATTTCTGTACTTTTAGATTGCAGCGAGAACATCGAATGGCTTTTTGTTTTTTGTGTCTGTTCACTCAATGCAGTGTGTAATACATTTCTAAAGCTCTTCCACCTATGAAGTGCAATAAACAGTTAGGTACAAATGTGGTCTTTTCCAATTTTCGTCCTGGTTTTCAGTCAGGCATAATGACAGTGGAGGAGTAAATGACTGCATGTTTATCTGCTCTGAAATCATAACTGCCCTCGTAAGACTTTTTTAGCGTTAAACTGAATTCTGTTCTGTAAATGAATTATGTTTATCGTGCTTTGCTGCGTTTGGTCAGAGTGTTTACTCTGTGCAGCAGTGGGGTGACCCCTTCAGTGTGTACCCAGCTGCGCTGGTATGTCCTTATTTACAAGGCAATCCTGGCTCAGTTATTTTCGTATCGCTGTAGGCTTCTAGTTGTTGTTGCAAGCCAGTCTGGGACGAGCTCTATGGTATTCAGACAACTTGGTATGATGGATTTTTCACATAGTATTCCTATAAATTAAACTGAAAAGTTTCCTCATTTTGAGCTGGTGTTTCTGGATTATGGATGTTTGCACACCAAATGAAAAGGCTTTGAGTTGAAGCTAATGAATATGGCTGTTTTAGCCTTGTGCTAACTTTGAAAGTGCATTTCAGTTGTGAGAAGCTGGTGTGTGGTCATTTGGGTGTCATGGTCAGAGTGATATGACTGTCCTGAAACCTGGGTTGATTACTTACAAACTGAAGTCCATTACTGATTACAGATTACATGATGAACATTGTAGTCAGTAATGTAATCCATTGCATTACATTATGATTATTGTTTATTACATTACATTACATTATGATTATTATTATTATACATTACATTATGATTACATGATTATTTTCCACTCTTGCCTGTTTTAGGGTTAGAGAGGTAGTCAACCCAAAAATGTTGTTATCATTTACTGAGTTTATTTCTTCTGTTCAACTTCCATAGTATGGAAAATATTATGCAAGTCAATGGCTGCTGTCAACTGTTTGGTTACCAACATTCTTCAAAATATCTCCTTTCATGTTCAGCAGAAGAAACAAACTCACACAGGTTTGGAACAACTTGAGAACTATTCCTTCAAGGTCACATTAATTTCACAACCCATGATTTCTGTCTGTGTATTCCCATGAACGGTACATGTTACAATAAAAAGTCTTGTTTTTATTTATGTCCAATTTAATATGTCCCATACCCTCAGGGTCTGATCGCTATAAAATAAAATTGTTTTTTTGTTCAGAACAGAATCTCATTTTAGTTGGACAATTATTATAATTTTTTTGGCTGTGTGGCTATTTTTTATTTATTTGTTTATTTATTTATTTTCTTTTTAAATTAAATTCCCATACCAGTAAAGCAATATGCGATTGTGTTCAGATCAGTTCCAGCTGAAGTGAAGCACTTCTGCGAGATACTGTAATTACTTTCCACAGCCATTTGCTCACACTGTTGATTTATTGGATGCAGCAGTCGGTAGTTTATAGACTAAATGTTGCTCCACAGAGCAGCAGAATTAAAACCAGGCAATTAGAGCTCAGTTCCTGAAGGACATTGTTATAGTTCCTTACATGATGCAATAACAGAACAGTACTATTCGCTGAAAAAAAATAGTAACCTAAATATGTGCTTCATGTTGTAACATCTAATTTACTTGATTTTATTCAAACCAGAAATATTATTCAACATTAATGAAGCAACCTAAATATACTAGGTTACACCAGAAAACTCAATTTAAAGGGAAGATCTGGGGGAAAAAATAGCTTTTTAGGATAACAGTTACAAGTTACCACTATTTACAGTGCAGCGAATGCTCATTGCGATGAAGATTTAATGTATCTCTCAATCATATTGCAGCTTCCAGTATGTGTTCCTATAAACCACATTGATTTGAACTGTTACTTTTGTTAATCTACAAGTGAAACTTTTGTTCTTCTTTACTGTTCAGATAATCATTCTAATTATATGAATCATTTATCATTTCTGTTTTTATACCAAAGAAAATTAAAATTAAAGCATTCAAAAAATAAATCTGATCTTTGTTTGCTCGCTTTGCATTTGCTCACTTAAAAAATAAATGTAAATGTTAATCAATTTACAAGAAAAGGCTTAAGGGTCATGATCTCTCATTAAGAGGAATTATGTACTGTACATTGAACACCACATAAAAATGAGAACATATAAATAAGAATTATATTTTTGTTCTAACATTATGTCCATATGTACTTCCTTCAAAGTCATCTTTAAAGTTTGTGCTTAGAAAATACTTTATTTAGATTTAGAGAAAATAACTCTAAATCTTACAGTAATTCATTTTCAAGCCTGATTCCTTCAGAGTGGCATATGTAAAACAATATTTGTCTTGACTGACAACTAATATGAATATCTTTAATTAAAATAAGAATCTTATTTGTCAAACATTTTCCTCATTTTGTCTACTGTGCTTCCCTTTGCCTCTAAGTATGTTTACAGCTAACGCTTTATAATGCTTTCATGCGAGTTTAGATGTAATTCTCCATAATCGCTGCCGTCGTCAGCACATAAAAGGCAGCCGGATGCTAATTAACACAAGATGCACATGAGAGTGGATAATGCCATCACAGGCCCTGAGTCAACAACAGTCTGCATACTCCGCACTTCATGTGGGTTGAGGAGCGTCCAACTAGAGTCAAACACTTCTGATTATAATCAATCAGTATAATGTGATTTCCCATTGCCTACATAAACATAACTGTAACACATTAAATTGGTCAATCACACATACAAACAAACTAGTGATTCCACACTCTTCTAGCAATTTTTACTAGCATTTCTGAGTGAAATTTACTAGCAATTTCTGAGTGAAAATATATATAATAATAAATATTCTATACCAAATGTATTTAGTATATACACAGTACTTTTTTTTCTATCTGTATCGATCACAATCTGTGATGGCGAGGAACGATGGAGACGAGGAATAAACGAAACAGTCTTTAATCCATGGAACACAGGGTACATAAACACTGGAGACAGCAGGAAACACATCAATGTAATGTGTACCGACAGAGACAGACTGCACAGACTAGGACTTAAATACAGGGGATGATTGGGGAAACACAGGTGTATGGGATGACTAATCAACAAAACGAGGACAGGAACATGACCAAATAAGGGAACAGAAACAGGGGCAAAACATGACACAGACAGTCCATGATCCAGACAATACGCCCCCTCCCGGAAGGTGCGTCCTCACACCGTAGCAACAACAGAGGGAGACGTGGTTGGGAACTTGGGAGGAGGTTCCGGAGGAGGACGGACACACGGGAGGGGGCTGGCAGACAGAGACCAGGGAGGTGACGAAGGAGGGAGGGTAGACCCACAGTGGAGCCGACGGAGGAAGGAGCCATGGAGGAGGAATGGCCGCCGACTCCAGGGGACCACCAACGGCGGCGGAGCAGGTGGTGGAGGAGCCCGAGGCGGAGACGGAGAGCCAACGAGCCAGGGGGATGCTGAGGATCCGGGGGGCCAGGGTGGAGCCGAGGGCTCTGGCGACCAAGGCGGAGGCGGAGCGACTGAGGACCAAGGTGGAGCTGGCGGGAGGAAGGAGCCCAACGGAGCCGGTGGGACAAAGCGACGAGGTGCAGCCAGAGGAGTGGAGTCCAGAGGTGATGGCGGGTCGACCCCCGACCAAGGCGGAGCCGGAGGGACGAGGGAGCCCGGTGGAGCTGGTGGATCGACAGGGGTGACGGTGGAGGTGAGGGAGCTAGGAACCAAGGTGGAGCTGCTGGGTCTACGGGCCGAGGCGGAGTCCGGGCCTCGGAGGCTGGAGCCAGAAGTGAGAAATTCTCCAGCCATGGCGACGCTGGAGGATGGCAGACCTGGCAGACCCGCACCCTAATGATGGTGGGCTGAGGGTGAGCAGAGGGGCTGCCAGACGACAGCGGTGGAGGCGGTGGAGG
>NW_015554071.1:603782-612205 GCF_001515605.1 Sinocyclocheilus anshuiensis
AACAAAACGAGGACAGGAACATGACCAAATAAGGGAACAGAAACAGGGGCAAAACATGACACAGACAGTCCATGATCCAGACATTACGCCCCCTCCCGGAAGGTGCGTCCTCACACCGTAGCAACAACAGAGGGAGACGTGGTTGGGAACTTGGGAGGAGGTTCCGGAGGAGGACGGACACACGGGAGGGGGCTGGCAGACAGAGACCAGGGAGGTGACGAAGGAGGGAGGAGCCAGGGAGGAGACAGGAGGGGCCCGGAGCAGGAGGAGCCAAGCAGGACCCAGGCCACAGCCATAATGGTAGACCCACAGTGGAGCCGACGGAGGAAGGAGCCATGGAGGAGGAATGGCCGCCGACTCCAGGGGACCACCAACGGCGGCGGAGCAGGTGGTGGAGGAGCCCGAGGCGGAGACGGAGAGCCAACGAGCCAGGGGGATGCTGAGGATCTGAGGGCCAGGGTGGAGCCGAGGGCTCTGGCGACCAAGACGGAGGCAGAGAGCCGGAGATCCATGACGGAGCCGGAGCGACTGAGGACCAAGGTGGAGCTGGCGGGAGGAAGGAGCCCAATAGAGCCGGTGGGATGGGGCAACGAGGTGCAGCCGGAGGAGCGGAGTCCTGAAGCGATGGTGGTTCGACGCCAGACCAAGGCGGAGCCGGAGGGACGAGGGAGCCTGGTGGATCGATGGGTGACGGTGGAGGTGAGGGAGCTAGGAACCAAGGTGGAGCTGCTGGGTCTACGGGCCGAGGCGGAGTCCGGGCCTCGGAGGCTGGAGCCAGAAGTGAGAAATTCTCCAGCCATGGCGACGCTGGAGGATGGCAGACCCGCGGAGCTTGCACCCTAATGATGGTGGGCTGAGGGTGAGCAGAGGGGCTGCCAGACGACAGCGGTGGAGGAGGCAGGAGCGGGTGGGAGGTTGGGCATTTGTGCATTTCCGGGCATTCAGGGCTTAACTCTGGATCGGAAGCCCCCTCTAGGCTGAACACGGGAACAGGATGGCGCTCAGGAGGAGCGGACACTTGAGGCCGCTTACGAGGAGCTGGCACTGGAGGGCGATTTCTAGGAGTGGGCACTGGAGGGCGCTCTGGACTGGAGCCTTCTCCTCTTCGCTTTGGCACTTTCCAGCACCATACTTAGCTCACCCTCAGCCGCGGTGCAGGGGGCGGAGCTCCTCTCTACGCTCACACCATCCGCGGCTTTCTCCCTCGTGGCGGGCATTGTCGCCGACTCTCGCACCTGGTCTGATGGCTTGGGCTCTCCTTCCAGGGCGATCCTCCGCTCAGCCGCTCAGCATTGCGCTGGCTTGAAGATCGCGGCGGGAATTGGCTCTCCATCATTGGTGGGCTCGGGCTTTAGCTCTGCACAGCGGGGAGATGGTGGGCTGGGCTCTGGGTCCGAAGTGGATCTGACGAGATCATCCTCGGGAGTGACGAGAGGCGATCCGTTTCTCGCCAGAATCCACTCCACAAACGCGGTGAAATCCACTCGAGGACCATCTTCGGATGACGGCGCTCTGCACGCGGTGTTTAAACTTGTGTCGTAGAACGCACAGAGCACGTCGTCCGGGTAACTGGTGGTGTTCGCTAGCAGCTGGAACAGTCTTGTATGGTTCTCGAGCGATCGCTCCCCTTGCTCCAGCAGGAGGAGGAGGAATTCTGGGCGGACGAGGGGATCCATGAGGGAACCACAACGGAAACAAAAACACTGAGAAAAACGAGAAAACAAACGGAGGGAAAAACACGGAGGTAACTGTTATTGGTCGGTTCTTCTGTCACAGTCTGTGATGGCAAGGAACGATGGAGACGGGGAATAAACTAAACAGTCTTTAATCCATGGAACACAGGGTACATAAACACTGGAGACAGCAGGAAACACATTAACGTAATGAGTAGAACTGACAGAGACAGACTGCACAGACTAGGACTTAAATGCAGGGGATGATTGGGGAGTGTATGGGATGACTAATCAACAAAACGAGGACAGGAACATGACCTAATAAGGGAACAGAAACAGGGGCAAAACATGACACAGACAGTCCATGATCCTGACAGTATCTATCTGTATGCTCATTTTATTGCTGATTTCAAAGTTTCTTTGCTCACTGAAAACTTAAATATCAAGGAATTTTTACATGGTGTTTTCCAGGCCTTGATTTGTCTTGGGAATTCTAGTGAATTTCATTTTTTAAATTAAGCTCTGCTCTAAAATATTTATTGGCTACATTATGATATAAGATTTGACTTTGTTATGAGTTTGCAGTGTTTTCAATGATTCGATTTAAATCTACTAATCTCATACAATTGATAAAACCATTGAAATGGGAACTCGAAAGAGATGGTTAGCGATGCATTTTAGCTTAGATTTGAGGTCTGGGACAACTATTAAAGGGATAGTTCACCCAAAAATGAAAATTCCTCACCCTAATGTCATTCCAAACCTATGAGAGCTTCGTTCATCTTCGGAACACAAATTAAGATATTTTGGATGAATTCCGAGAGCTCTCTGACCCTCCCATAGACAGCAAGCATACTACCACGGTCACGGCTCAGAAACGTAGCAAGGACATCGTTAAAATAATCCATGTGACATCAGTGGTTCAAACGTAATTTTATGAAGCTATGAGAATACTTTTTGTGTGCAAAGAAAACAGAACAAAAAATCTCTCAGAATTCATAAAAAATATCTTAATTTGTGTTCTGAAGATGAACAAAGCTCTCATAGGTTTGGAATGACATGAGGGTGAGGAATTAATGACAGAATTTTCATTTTTGGGTGAACTATCCCTTTAAGCTTAGTTATGAAATAAGACTGTATGACTTTCTGACTTTTAAACTGTGTAATAAGCATCACTGAAATAAAGGAACTTGCTGAAGGCTATTCTTGACTTGACTGCCAACAATATTTGATCATGCTTTTTACATGGATATTAAATATTGATATGAATTGTATTATGTGAGTAATGACTGAGTGAGACCAGAGACAAGACACTTGCACAGCTATGTAGGAAAATTGGCTGACTGTGGGAAATTCTACAGTAAATATCCTCATTAATATATAAATATGAATAACTCATTCAACTTATTTTAAAATATTTTTTTCAATAAAAAATAACAACTAATTTATAATATTAATTAACTTATTTATAAATGTATAAAATGGTTAGTTCCAGTCCTTGATGCTAAACTAAACTTTTGGAGAGTTACAGCTTTCAAACGTGAATAAGGAGCGTAGGGGCCCTTGATTTTAATGACTTCAGCACATCTGTGGCTGCAGGACATCACTAGTCTCTCACACTGCGCTGGTGTGATCTTGGTCTACTCTTCTTCCAGTCTCTTCCACAGTTCAGTGACTGTAGTGGCTTTATTGGCCATAACTTTGTTGCCAAGGTTTTTCCAGAGATTTTCAGTCAGTTTAGATCAGGACTTTGGCCTGGACATTTCATTATTTCAATGTTCTTGGCTTAAAGGAACTGAAGTGAGCTTTGGACAAGTTCTCCTCTGTCCACACAACATGCTCCTCAGCAAAGGTAAGCTTAGGCTTTTGATTGTTTCTGCTGATGAGAGGCTTGGCCACAGCAGAGTGGGCTTTTAGTCTGGCTTCTCTTAAACATGTCGAGACAGATCTTTACCCTGTCCCCGCTGAACTAGTGAGCAATTCCAGCTGCAGTGTTGAACCGATTCCTCATTGAGAGTCTTTGCATTATCCTGTCTTCTCGTGCATTTGTCTTACTGTCAGACTCTGTTCCATGTCTTGTTTTGTGTTTTCCTCCCCCACATGCTCCATGTTTATGATTATGCCCATATTTGATTTTCCAGTTCCTGTTCCCATTTGAGTTCCATTAATTTCAGCTGTGTCCCATTAATTACCTTGTTAATTCCTTGATTAGTCCCTTAATTTAAGCCCTGTGTGTTTCCATGTCCATCGTCCGGAATTGTTCGTCAACCCCTCTGTCTACGTGTGTACTCCTTGGTATTTGGATGAATAAAGACTGTTGATGTTAATCCCCTTGGTTTCCACACTCCTTCGTCTCCTCGTTTCCGCAACAGTAGGCGAGCTGTGACACTTACGTGGATGACCAGCCTTTTTGGGGGACTTGAATGAATTAGTGTCATTGTAAAGCAGCAATATTCGAGAAATCACAGATTTGAAATGACAAACTTCTTTTTCAGTGGCTGAACGGGTCATCCCTCCTATTGCAGGGTTTCAGTCACCTTAGAGTGAAAATTGGAGGAATGCTGACAGTTAAATTTGGTTTGTCATATAAATAAGGAAATTAGCACCAGGTACCGGATTAACACCAATAACTTGGAGGTATCTGTAAAGCTTTCTACAGACTGTGCGATTTCAGCAAACTAATAAAATCATTACAAATCACACTGTGCGACATGGGTCTAATTAACTTGGGTACACGTATGCAGACTGTACGATGATGACACCTAGTGACTCGTAGGTTACGGCGCAAGTTACTATTGAAGAATAGCCATGCTTAAGTGTTCAAATATCTCATTTAAATTTTTTATATTGTGCTTCAGAATTAATTTATGAATTATGCTTAAAAAAACTGCCCTTCTACTCCTGTTAGGATAACTTCAAATAGGACTAGCTATTTGCCGTGTTGCCATGGGTTGTTTTTTTAATCCGCTGGTTAAAGTGATCTTCCCCCTGCCCCTTGAACGCTATTTTGCCAGAGGGGAAACCCACAGAAAAAAAATCATGATTCTGGCTAGTTTTGAATAGCAATTGGACTGGTTTTGTTTTGCAGATCTGGCATCCCTGTACCACAGTTTTAAGGAGAAAACTCTTGATAGGCAATCTGACCGACAAACAAATCAGACAGATTAACTTTGGTGGACTTGAAACTTGAAAAATTGTGCATTGACGTCTTCTTAAAATTTATAAAATAAAAAAAATAGACAAACTTTGAAAGCTAAGACCAGAAACCTGCTCTGTCTTGTCTGTTGGCGTGAGAACATGACTTGAGAGTGGCATGTCTTGTTGGTCATAGCGACTGTAACTAAGGGGGGGCGGGTACTTGCGACTGGTCAATTGACCATTTGCAAAAACCTGCCCTCCTTAGTTACTGTTTCTATGTCAGACAAGCCATGCCGCTCTCACATTACACATCATGTGCTCACGCAGTAAAAAATACAACGCGGAGCAAAGAGGAAACTGAAAACACACCGGCAGACAAGACAGAGCAGGTTACTTCTGGTATGAAACAAGGTCTCAGCCTTCAAATTTTGTAATTTTTTAAGAAATTCGAACAACAAATACTATTAGGTGCCTCTTTAATGTGTCGTGACAGATCACTGTATTGCCTCAGTTCAAGCGGCACACATGAACCGATCGTCTTTTCATATTTACTTAAAGCATGAAATTAACATGAATGAACATCAGAACGTATTTTATTTCAACCGTTGAAAGACGTCAACACAGTATTTTTCAAGTTTAAGGTTGCTCTCCTCTCTGATTTGTTTGTTGGGCAAGATGGCAGATTCGGCATTATGATTGGTCAGATCGCCTGCGAATCAAGCTCTTTATGACTGGTCAATTGTGTTTTGATTTGTGATTTGTCTTGAAGCATATAAAAAATACCAGACAGATATGTAAACAACATTAAAAGGTTGAATTTCACCACAGAGGGTCTTTACAGTCTTTAATGGTACACTTATTTCTGCTGCACATATTCCAAAAATGGCAGGGAGATAAGGTAATCTTTGAGTTCAGAATAAAAACATATATTAGAGATGACTCCGGTCTCCTGTACACAGTCACGACACACAACTTTTTTAGTACATCTTATCAGTGAAAGTTTTTAGAAGCTATGGCAACCATATGATTTGTTGGTTTTCATATTGCGGCTGCAGCAGTGCGGTGGATGTTTCCTGCGGTGCTTTTGTGTAGGAAAGATCTGTTTTTGTTGTGTCCTAAGAATGTGTTTCCTCTTCTGTTTAGCAGGCATTAATGAGTTAGTGCTCAGGCACCTCATGAAATCTCAACATTAATGCTGTTCTGCAGTGAAACAACCCCGCAAACATCAGGACGCACGTAACTCAACTGTCGACTCTTTGAAGCAGCGATAATTATCGCCATGGGCAACTGAGACCATGTGTGGCGGCTCTACACACTGCCTCTTTCTTAAGGGCTGCAGACTTCTGAAAATCAGCCTTTCTAAACATGTCACTAATTTTTATCTCAGACAGAGAGGTCCATTTATTACACAGTGAGCCTATGACAATAACCAACCTTCCATTTAGACCTTGTTTTCCCGTACTCTCTATTTAACCCTGGTGTGTTTTGTACAGCGTGTGTCTAGTGGACGACAGCTGACTGGATTCATTTTAGTCCTTCATGCATTAGAGTCTTTGAACAGCCATTTATGCTTTTTTCTTTTCATTTCTCCAGCCCACCACATCTTATAAGCTTTCAGTGTGCAAACCACTTCTTGAGTTTTGTTTCTATGCTGTGTAGGAGAGTAAGTGTTAGAGGAAGGGATTTTCTTCTTTAGTTTTTATTGCAGAAGACAGAGATTTTGCATGAAATAAAAGATGCACTTTTGAATTCCTAAAGTGGACAGTTTCTGCAAGATCTTAAAGGGTCAAAAAACATAAATTGTATAAAGTACAAAAGTACACAAAATCTACAGGCACTTGCGCATCAGAGCAAGCTCTGGTGGAACGTTTCATGAATAGGAATATCTAACATTTGTTTTGAGAATGTAGAGATTGCTAAATCAGTTTGAAATACAGCAAGTTATATTTCTGAATAGTTGCCATTGGTTAAACGATAGCTATGTCATCATAAGTTTCAGCATAAGTTTATTTTGGTTGCATAATGAAACATCAATTTTGCAAACACTTTTGAAAAAGAAGTGCACTTAATTGTATTGAATGTGCACTTGTAGTATACTTCAAATCTCAAAAATATATAATAATGATTAAAAAAAGTGCACTTAAAGAGAGTTCACTTTCATGACACTGAACACACTGAAATACACTTCTAATGTCATATGTCATTATTAGAAATGTTCTAATGATGCCAAATTAAAAGATTTAAAGTGCATTTTGAATCAAGTTTTACTAATCAAAAAAAAGTGCACTTAAAGAGAGTTCACTTTCATGACACTGAACACACTGAAATACACTTCTAATGTCATGTCATTATTAGAAATGTTCTAATGATGCCAAATTAAAAGATTTAAAGTGCATTTTGAATCAAGTTTTACTAATCTTTTGTCATGCATTTTAACTGTAGTGTGAAGTTTGATATTACATTTGAAGTTATTATATTTTTAAATGTACTAAATTGCCACTTCATTACAAATGTGTAATTACAAAGTTTTAAAGTATATGTTAGTTTATCATAAATGCTTGTCAGTACATTCAGCAGGACACTTTAACCATATTTCAAAGACAATAGAAGTAATTATGAAAATGTACACAAAGATGGATCCTACTTAGGTGGGTAAAAAATCACTCTGAAGTTAAGCTAATTGTATTCTTTATAAATTTAGACTATACTACATTTTCATTTAATTGCATACAATTAAGTGCCCAAAAACATTATTCAGTTCACACTTAAGTATATTCTTTTTAAAGTATTATTTCCATTTTAATTATGCTAATGTGTACATTCTTTTTCACAAGGGGATCTTTGCATTTTAATCTGTGTCCTTATAAAAACATCCCCATTGCAAATCAATGTATTCCCTCATGCAGTATAAACTGTGTAGGTGCTCCAAAGTGTTTTTGCTGACAGAGGTGTTACTAGACTCAATTAGGGGCTGAGCTCATTCTTTTGTAGATAGAGGCATAATGTGACCCAGCTGAACATGTTTCTAGACCTATTAATTTTTTCCACAATAGGATGGTACATTTTACAAAATGTAGACTACTTCTGAATCATTATTCTTCTGATCACAGTTATACACGACATATGCACTTTGAGGGCTGATGAAGTTCAAAGTATATGTAATATGCTTTCATAACTAACATTAGAGTAAAAGAAAAGGGAGCACATGAAATATACTAATTGTACACAATTTAAAGTAGGAAAATGAACTCTATTGCTCTGAAACATGTTGGTCTCCCACATATTACGTTTCTCTTGAAAATAGTATAATTGTAAACAATAAATATATATAAAATTCTTTACTGCCAATTATACAGCACATAGGTTTTCTGTAAATGACATGAGAAGATTTTGTGCACATAGCAGAGTAAATTGGTACAGAATTTTCACTTTCAGGTGAACCAGTGACATGCCTTATTATAAGTTATAAAATGTTCATTGACATTTTTACTACTGTACCAATTTTATATTAAATTCACAGGTTCACTGTCATTTAACTCATCAAAACTCTTCCAAAGTTTCTCAATACTCGATAATATTTAGGGATATTATGGAATATTTTATTCCCCCCCC
>NW_015554071.1:612334-620810 GCF_001515605.1 Sinocyclocheilus anshuiensis
GTTATTCTTTAATGTGATTTTTTTTGTATTTCATGTCTTACAGTCTTTGTTTTGTGATGCATGTTATCTTTGGTTCTTGATATATACAGTACTGTTATTAATTTGACATAGTCACATGCGTTTTTATGTCAGTTTAGCTCCCTTTTTTCATAAATATTTTTTAGGTGTATGCTTTACATAAGCCTTTATAAGTTGTCTGCCTCTCCCTGCATTGTATATAGATTGCATTTTTGTTTTTTATTGTACAAATTTTATACTGTGCAAATAAACTAAAAAAAAAAAAAAAACTAAAAAGTGGGCTCAGTTTGACGGCCCTGGTTGACGGCCTATACACTAAATGGGATGGGAAGGCTACTGTACATTTTTTAATATTCAATGCTTATTTCATGCATTTTGGAGTACATACATTAAATATTAACTGTACATTAAATGTTATTAATGCAGATACCTCATACCCTGCAAATATGGACACATTAACATTTTTACATTAAACACTGGTGGTTTATACACACATTTCTGCGTTATTAGATCAAGGTAGGATTCTTCCCACACAAATGATCCTGACATTACTTGTGGCAATGTGTGATGAAGGGTCACATGCTTCAGGCTGTTATCATCACTTCACACTGAAGGTCACTGCAGAGCTTTCAAATAGTGCTTTGTGTACCTCGTGCCCTGAAGCAGGAACGACGTGCAGAAATGATGATGGCTCGACCGTGGTAAGAAACATCAAAGGAAGAGTCCGCAGGGAAAGAACACTCACAGAGACGGCTGCTGCTGCCGCCAATGAAAGGGGAATGTTTACTCTTTCTATTACGTTGACATAACTCACATGATGTCTTCCCAGGAGAGCGTTCATCTGAAGACCAGATACAGAGCGAAGCAGCATTTCTGGGAAATGTAATCACCTTCTTATTAAGCAGTCATAAAGATCTTGCTTTATCTATAGAAAAAGCTCAAAAGTGTATTTAGAAGACATGAATTGATTGTGATAGACATTGGTGTAGTCGTGCTCAGCAGAGACCTCAAAAAGAAAGACATATTGACTGCAATACACAATTTCATTAGAGACTTAAATGAGATTCTACTCTATTAAGAGAAGAAGCTGCAATTGCATCAAGTTTACCAGACCATTGAATTCTCGAAAGTTGAGTTGGAAGAGAAAAGCCAATATAAGTGTTTCTGACGCAGAACATCGAATGGTTGTAAATTGGTTTAAAAAAAAAAAAACTGCACCGACATCGAGACCAATCTTTTTTTTTTTTTTTTCTAGACTGAGTGACTGTCGAATTCCTCTGGCTCCACTTTACACTGCCTCTTTTATCATGAAAGGCTCTTTCTTTTTATTATCATGTCATCTCCGAAATGGCAAATGATTATTTAATTAATTTCATGGCTTTATTACTGTACCAGCATGAGTCTGTGCACCCCATTAATGGAATAACCAGGAGAGACCTTTCTATAAAATGTATTTTACAAGTAATGAAGATAGGTAATGATCATATCGTAATGATTTGAATATCCTCTGGCAAAATCATATTCATGCACTGAAGATATGATTGGTGAGCTCTGACCCCATTAAGATTTTAACCAAGGATGTTTATTTAAAAAAAAAAAAACATTCAATTGTTTTTGAATATGACAATTTAAAAGGACAGACTAATGTTTTCATGGTTTACAGTGATTTATTTCAGCTGATGCATCAGCAAGAAGAGCCACATAAGCTCATCAAATTAATAATGATATATAAATTGATCTCAAAGGATGGTAACACTTTATTTTAAGGACCAATTCTCACTAACTAGTTGCTTATAAGCATGCATATTACTACTAGCACATTGGCTGTTTATTAGTACTTATAAAGCACATAATGTATTTTTGGTACCACTTTAGTATGGGGACCAATTCTTACTATTAATTAATTAGTTGCTTATTAGCATGCTTATTATTAAAATATTGGCTATTTATTAGTACTTATAAAGCACATGTTATGCTGCATGACCATATTCTACATCCCTAGTCCTACCCAATACCTAAACTTAACAACTACCTTACTAATTATTAATAAGCAGCAAATTAGGAGTTTATTGAGACAAAAGTCATAGTTAATAGTGAGAATTGGTCTCTAAACTAAAATGTGACTGATTTATGATAAAAGCGTTTGATTTAAAAGGACTGACTAATGTTTTTTTACAAAGTCCTTTCATGGTTTACAGTGATTTATATCAGCTGATGCTTCATGGACAAGAAGAACATTCATTTGAAATGATTAATGATATAAGCTGATCTCAAAGAATATAAATATTTCGCTTCAGTCATTTCAGTGATATCTCTCCGGTAGAAGTCTTTCGGAATTTTATGCATGGCATTTAAAGGGACAGTTTACTCAAAAATGAAAATTATGTCATAATTTATTCACCCTTATGTCGTTCCAAACCTGTATGAATTTCTTTCTTCTGTTGAGTACAAAAGATGATATTTTGAAGAATGTTGGTAACCCACACAGTTGCCATGTTTTTTCCATACTATGGAAGTCAATGGCTACCGTCAACTGTCTGGTTACCAACATTCTTCAAAATATCTTCTTTTGTGTTCAACAGAAGAAAGAAATTAAAATATGTTAGGAAAAACTTAAGAGTGAATGATGACAATTTTCATTTTTGGGGTGAACTTTGCTTTTAAAAAAATTAAAGGCAAGGGATGTAGATACAGAATATTAATGTCTGAACAAAAATATCCAATTTCATAATTTTCAAAATATCAGTGTGATCAATCGGTCCTAAAAATAAGATATGAAAAATAGTTTTGTAGTGAACTAGAGCCAAAGCCAAAGTGAGATAATACATGCCAAAATTCAATCTCTCCCAGCCAAACGGGAATTTTAACAATATACAACATGACACATTAAAACCTTTGCTATTAATAGTAAAAAGGATTTCTTTTTTTTCTACTTTTTTAATATAAGTGTGTAAAATATATCCATTTTGTTAATTGATACATTAAAAGGTTACACTTAGAGCCACGTAACAATGAAAAACGGACTCAAGAATTAGCTTCATTCTTATATTTTAATTATACATGCAACCAAATACATGAAAATGAGATATTACACAGCATAACACAGATGCAAAGAGCATTTATCACAGTGTGAGGAGCAATACTGCTGTTCACTCAAATAAAAATGACTTACCAGCTGTTTCACCCAATACAAAAATGAAAAACATGTCTTTTTTTAATATTCATATTTCTGTAGTGAGTGACACTGTCTAATAATTGTCTGTGGACGTGAAACCACTCCAGAGCAAATTTCAAGCTGTTTTCAGTGAAACAGTGAGGGGTTCAGAGATAGATTGTCATTGATTCTTCATGGAGAGCCAGCAGACTTGAGTAGTTAATGTACCACAGCGAGACCGAGAGGACAGATCCGACAACCTCCAGGTCATTTTGACAGCACAAAACACAGTGAAGGCACATTCTATGATTACCATCATGAGCCTGTTTAGGGAGGGGTGACATTATACTTCAGAGACTAGACAGTGATTTGAACTGAAACGATCTGAACCTCTTTGAACCAAAGTGAAGAGGGAAAAATCAAGCTGACGAATAGCCAAACTGAGCATATTTACACAGTCCAAGCAATACCAGAGACTAAATACTTAAACTTTTAAATTCTGACTTCATCAGAAGTGAATACAAGACAAGAATCAACTAGAATACTACAGGAATCCAACTGTAAGTTATATATAACACATTTCATAGAATGTACATAGCATGAACAGCCTCGCATATGAAATACAATGTACATTTTGCAGGCTGTTGGATAAGAGTTTCTGAAGGAAAACGGCTAGTTGTCACAAGGGTTATATCTTAATAGGTTATAACTTAATGTTCTGAGTCAAAAGCCTATTAAACAGTTTTCTTTAATCCACTAGTTAAAAACATTCATACAGTAAACATTCATACAGTAAATGTAGTTCCCTTTCAGTCGCTCACTTTCGACGTCACGTCAATGCCGACAAATTGGGGATCTCGCCAGAGAGACCAATCTGCTTGGAGTGTAAACTAAATGAGCCAATGCACATTGGCATGCGATAATTGCATCCAGCTGCCGCTCATCGCAGCACGAGTATAAATAGGCAGCAGATGCAACGCATGCTGAGCTTTTTGCTTAGAAGCCGAGCATTTGTGATCGTTCTGCTCTTCCAAGAAGCTTCGGTGTTCGTTGAACGAGCGATGCTCTGCAAGGAAGCCTCTGTGTGCGGGTGTTACAGCGCTGCTGCGGGTGGTCGGATCCTTCTTTGAGTGGGTGCACACTACAGGCTGCACTACCCCTGTAGTTTTGCGGTGGTCATCTCCCCTGTTTGCCTCAGCACAACTAAAAGAGCACGTCGGATCCTTATTTGAGTGGGTGCACACTACAGGCTGCACTACCCCTGTAGTTTTGCGGTGGTCATCTCCCCTGTTTGCCTCAGCACAACTAAAAGAGCACTTTCTAAAAGAGCATTCCCGGGTGCATCTTTTTAAAGACAACGTTGCATCTGGCAAACTCAACATTGTGTCTTTGTAAAGACGGTGTTGCGTCTTGCTATAGACGACGTATCACCCGTGTGTTTCTAGATGCGGTCGTTACCTGGTGCTGGGCAATGGTCATGATCGCTGCCTCATGTGTCTGGACGTTAAGCACTCTGTGGTGGCCTTTGTGGATGAGTCATGTTCTCATTGCGGGGACATGACCAACTCGGAGTTGCGGACCGGACTCAATTACCTCGTCACTGTTGAGCGTACCAGCTGTATCCTTCGGTGCTCCCCCCGATGACCGGATGTTGATCGCTGCATCTGAGCTTTCTGGGAAAGAAGATTCGGCTGTGCTGCCGCCTTCTGGGATGGTGGCAATGCCTGAATCAGACCCAGAGATGACGACTATGCTTGCCCGGGCCACCGAGGGGGTCGGGCTCGAGTGGAGACCTCCACCGTGTCCTGAACCTTCGAGGCTGGACGATTGGTTTCTCTTGGTGGCTCGCTCTGGATCTTAGTGCCCCACCCCGGTGCCTTACTTCCCGGAAGTGCATGAAGAGCTCACCAGTTCATGGACGGCACCTTTTACTACCTGAAACTGTTCTGGTAGCTTTTCCCAACTCACCACTCTCAATGGTGGGGCAGTCAGGGGGTACACGGAGATCCCGGCCCGGTCGGTTGTGATGCTACTGTGTCCAAGCACTGCTTCAACCTGGAGCGGCAAAATGTTTCTCCCTTCCTGGGCCTGTAGGCATTCATCTAGTCTGACTGTCAGTGCTTCTGTGGCTCGTGGAATGGCGGCCTCAGCCTTACACGCTGCAGCGTTCTTGCAGGTTCATCAGGCCAATGCACTGAAGGACCTGCACGAGGGTGGTCACGATCCTGAGGTTCTGAAAGAATTACGGACTGCAGCTAACCTTGCGCTACGAGCACTGTACGTTTGATGGGTCATGCGATGTCCACACTTGTGGTCCAGGAGCGCCATCTCTGGCTGTGTCGGGCGGACATGAGGGATACCGACAAGACTGGGTTTCTAAATTCCCCCGTGTCCCAGACCGGCCTCTTCGGCGACGCAGTCAAGAGCTTTGCCCAGCAGTTCTCGGCTGCTCAGAAGCAGATGGAGGCAGCCCGACCGCTGGCTGTGGTGCCTCAGTCAGCTCGTCACCGAGGGCAGTCCACTGCATCTGCCCCGCTCCCACGCCACAGCAGCACCAGCCTCCAGGAAGTGTCGTGGAACTGGTTGCAGCAGGCTGCCCAGCCTGTCCAAGCAAACGGAAAGGTAAGAGCTGAGACAGGCGACCCAGAGATGGAGGAGGCTACTCTTCGGGAGATGGTGATTGCACCACTCTCTCCCCCGGAGGAGGGCCGGGTGGAGATTCATTTGTTTCGTTCTTCTTTTTGCCAAAATCTCAACACAAGAGCGGTTTCCTCTATCTCTGGATCCCAAGAGGGCATGGAGAGCTGTGAACGGGCCAAATCCGGATCACACTCATCCTCCTCTGTTGCCAGCACCGGCTCGAGAGCGCTATCAAAGGCCCTACTCACGCACCCTCTGCCCAACCGTGGAACCAGGTAAGTGTTGCACCGTTTCTTTGGGCAGTTTCCACATTTCTAGAGTGCCCCTAGAACAGGTCTCCAGGCATGCTGTGGTACACATGGATGCCTCCACCACCAGCTGGGGGGACACGTACAATGGACAAGCAGTCTCGGGGGTGTTGGTTGGGCCCCCAACTGCAGTGGCATATCAATTGCCTAGAGTTGTTAGCAGTGCACCTTGCCTTGAACTGTCTCAAAGGGTGCTTACGAGGCAAGCATGTACATTGCGACTGTTGCGTACATCAACTGACAAGGTGGTCTTCCATTCACTTCGTGCCATTCATATTCCGGGTCTGCTCAACCGTGCAGTCGATGAGCTGTCACGAGCTGCACTCTCCGGAGAGTGGAGACTCCCTTCCCATTTGGAGATGTCACCTCTCCAGAAACCTCTCACTGCCAGCTGTTTTACTCCCTGACCGAGGGAACACTGGCGATCCCCAACACATTCACTAGATTCTATAGCCTTCGTGTGGAGTCGGTATCCTCCTGTGTTCTCACCTCAAACAGGTAGAAGCACCTAGAGGCCCTGGCTTAGTGTCGGCTTGCTAAACTGCTCCAGAGTGCCCAAACTGTAGACCCTGTCAAGCTCCTCCATCACCCTCGGCAGCCAGACTTGGTGGAGCGTCTGGCGCCAGGCCCTCACTCGATGATTCCATGTCCTGGATGCAATTATCGCATGCCAATGTGCATTGGCTCGTTTAGTTTACACTCAAAATAGATTTGTCTCTCTGGCGAGATCCCCAATTCATCTGTATCGATGTGACGTCTCTGTTTCCTCCTTCAGGGAACGAGGGTTACTTACGTAACCAAGACGATTTTTATTATCATAATTTTATCCTCCAAGCAAAAATTTCTATATTTCTGCTATATTAGTTGGATAAGTTAAGTTGCCACATTTTGTTAAGATGAGTTATGGTTCCATATGGTTTGGAATTTAAGTTACATTTGACATTTTTGTAGTTTCATTAATTGCTGTCACTGACACAGTACCCCTTTAAAAAGGTACACCTTTGTAACTTATTTACTCCTAAAGCATGCATATTAGTACCTTTTAAAAAGGCACCACCCCAGTGACAGCTTTTGTACCTTTATTTCTGAAAGTGAATGAATTTATTATTAAAAATCCCCCCCCCCCCAGCCCCGGTCAACCAGGTTAAAAAACCGGTGCATGCACTCTAGATGAATGTGGTTTGTGGCAATTACACATTGATTAATCAATGGAAATGTATGTAATTTAGACCTCATTTTATTTCTGGTAATTTGTTAGTCTTTAACTTGAATGGCACTGATTGAATGCAAAAACACTTGCTTTTACCTCCATCTGTACAGATTTACTTTTTCAGTGGC
Organism: Sinocyclocheilus anshuiensis; assembly: GCF_001515605.1. Classification (NCBI taxonomy): domain Eukaryota; kingdom Metazoa; phylum Chordata; class Actinopteri; order Cypriniformes; family Cyprinidae; genus Sinocyclocheilus; species Sinocyclocheilus anshuiensis. The sequence continues at coordinate 619,793 of NW_015554071.1, forward strand.
TGTAGACAGTAAGCAGCATAATGACAAACAACAGAAACACTGATTCTCACCCTGAAACTTCATAGCCAATACACATCTATGAAATTTTTTTTTTTTTAAAAGCCATAGAAATGAATGTTATTACATTTAAAGGGTCAGTGGTAAATACATAGAATAACTGCAGACCCCGAACTTCAAGTACACATTCGTGCTTACTATAATAATATATAAATTGCCAGCATATCCACAAATGCTTTAATTGTGATGACAATTCGGCAATACTAATGATGATTTGTTTTGCATTTTAATTGCACAGTATAGAACTTACTTTTTCTGTTATGCTTTTTTGTATCAATATATATGTCTATTTTTTTTTATTTTGCTTTTGCAGCTACATAAATACACACACATTATTATACAGGCATATGTGGAACATTTCAATTCCATCTATTACAAAACTCCTGAAGACTGTAGAAAAATGGGTAGTGACATGATAGGCCTTGAAACCCTAAGTAGACATTTTACTAACAGCATGACAGTAAACCCATTTTTCTCCATTTTCTTATATGTGTACTTCATGTTCTGTCTTGTAATGTGTGTATATATTGTGCCATGTTTTTAAAAACTGAAGACTGCCGGCATTGAATTTCATCTTGGGATTCAATAGAGTGGCTCATACTTTCTCAGTTTCAATGCCAACCACGTAGTGCATTCAGCAATGTAAATTGCATGCATTATTACAGTTTCAACTTACCTATACAACAATACATCAGGCTGTGTTTTGCATGGTTAATTTGACAAATGATTGCACTTGTTTTTCCCACAGCTTTGATCGACGGCTCCTGTCCCTGGAGACTGTGATATTAAATCACATTGTCTGTTGAGGATTATATTGTTCCATAGTTCTAAGGCCTCCTTAATTCTCCAACAATATCTACATATATTATCAACAATTGTCTCATTAGGCATTCTGTTTTGCATCGTGTCAATGCACAATGGGGAAGTCGTGGCCTAATGGTTAGAGAGTCGGACTTGTAAC
>NW_015554071.1:620955-624403 GCF_001515605.1 Sinocyclocheilus anshuiensis
CTACTTGGACATTCCAAAGATGTTCCTCAGGTTGTAGCAGCAGATGATTTCCTTCAGCGTTTTCCTCATCTCCTGACTCCTGAAAGCGTAAATGAGAGGGTCGATGACCGAATTGCACATGATGAGGATGAGGTACATGTTGAAGTGTGACATGAAGCACATGCAGTAGAGGTTTCTGGGACAGGAGATCATAAGGATGAGGTGGAGAAAGAACGGAGCCCAGCAGACGATGAAGATCCCCAGAAGGATGGTCAGGGTGATGGCCGCCTTCATGCTGGCTCTCTGGTGGATGGAGTTGTAGCCTGGCAGGGCGGCGATGCGTTTGACGTGAGAACGTGCCAGCATGAACATGTGGCTGTAGAGGGAGGCCATGAGCGCGAGCATGATGAAGAACATTGAGACCAAGCACACAATGACAGACGTGTTGTCAGAATAGATTATGAAGACGATTCCACAGCCTGTGCAGAAGGTCCAAATCCCACCGATGATGAGCGAGGCCCGGCGCACCGTCATGATGTTGTGATATCTTAAAGCGTAAAAAATCGTGACGTAGCGATCAACGGCTATAGCTAGAAGACTACACATGGATGCCACCACAGAGATGCAGATCATAGAGTCAAAAACGTTGTCCATCTGTCTGATGAAATGGTCCTCCACCACCAGCTGGCGGTTGGTGAGTAAGTAGATGACGATGGTCTCCCAAGCGACATAAAATATTTTTCTGAAATATATACATGCATGTGTGTGTACTTATATGTACATAATAAATATGCACAGCACACATACATATATCATGTAAACAAAAACTTTTATTTTGGAAGCGATTAATCGTTTTGACAGCACTAGTTAAAATTGCTTTAAAGTTATAAGATATTATTGTGCAAGGAATTGTGCGAAAGTGAGGTTTTTAAATCAAAACCCTGGCCGTGTAAATGATACTTTGTGTGAAAAGGAATAAAAGTTTTACTGCCTCTAGTGCTCATTTCAACTGGAATCTGCAGCGATTTGTACATGTATAGGTACGTTTTTTGAGTTTTGCAGAAATGTAGGTACAGGCATATGTATTTCTAATGAGCCTGGGTAGGGAATCAATAAGAAAACCCTTCTTTATTTAAGAGTGTATATGCTCGCTCATGCAAAGTTTGCATCCAGAATGGTAGGGTGTTTTGGTTAACAGGGAATTGCTGTTTGGTTGCTAGTGTGTTCTGAGCGGTCGCTATATGATTGCTTACAACTTCAAGTGAAAAGCATCCACACTCTGACATTTTAGATATGCCTTGAAACCCTTCATCAGTGAAAGCCTATGGGAATTTTCTCCTGTTGAACAATCTATCAGGGGGAAAAAATGGTAATCTGATCACTTAGAAAAGTAATAGCTCACTTTTCCTTGAAAAGCCTCATGATTTGAGAAATTAATTATGTGTGTAGCAAAAAGGCTGCAGAGGGAGTTGGAACTGAAAGTCCCCTAATTGAATCAGAAGGCAACTAGTGGTATGTTGTGTCTGGTGCTTTTACTGTTTAAGATGTAAATTTCAAACATCTTAATTATCAGTCATAACCCATAGGGCATAGAGGAATCACTGTGAAATCTTATTGTTATTATGAAATGCCTTAAATTAATTATACAATCTAATTAATAGAAAATCTAATTAATATAATTCATTCATCTACGGACAATTTAGTGTCTCCAAATTCAGCTATGCTGTATGTTTAGGGGAAACCAGAGCACCTGGAGGAAAACCACCCACGCAGGCATAGGGAAAACATGCAAAGTCCACACAAGGCCTAAAACTTAAACAGGACTTCAACCAGAGACATGGCTGTGAGGCAACAACGCTACCCACTGAGCCACCATGCCACCCACATTAATAGTATTATAGAGTGCAATTCAGATGTATCTCAGTGCCTGGGATTCTTCTATTTGTTTATTTTATTTTATTATTTGTCTAAATTGGAAAATGCATAAATTTACATAAAATATTTGAGTTAGTATTTCACACTAATGACGACAACTTGGGGTTGGTAACATTTATTAATGTTTTTGAAAGCAGTCTCTTATGCTGCAAGGCTTCATTTATTTGAACATAAATACAGTAATATTGTGAACAATTATTACACTTTAAAATGTGTAAATATATGCTCAAATGTAATTTATTCCTGTGATGCAATGCGGAATTTTCCACATCATGACTCCAATCTTCAGTGTCACATGATCCTTCATGAATCATTCTGATATGTTAATTTGTTGCTCGAGAAACAAGATTATTGTGTTGAAAACAGCTTCATAATTTTGTGAAATGGAGCATTTTATTCATTCTTTGAGGAATAGAAAGTTAAAAAGAGCAGCATTTATTTGAATGTCAAATGGTAGTATATATTCCACAAAAATACCATGACAACTGGAATAGCTACATTTAAACTGGGGGGCTTCTTGTCCCAGGTAAACGGGTTACCTTGTAACAGTACGGAATTCATATTTTAATTTTTTGTTGTTCATTTTTAGAACAACTGAAAAATTGTCTAATATTTCCATTTATTCCCCCATAAAATACATTGGATGATGCTTCATCACCCTGTACATGCTGAACTTAGCTGTAAATATGTTAAATGTCAGCATTAATGTATACTGGTCTCAAGGAGGGCATCTTCCTCTCAGGGGCGAATTTAGTGAATTGGGGGCCCCAGGCAAAATATAGGAATGGGGCCCTATACATTTGCACACATTTTCTTAAATCAACCTTGAGGTTCCTTTTTTGTTGTGATGCTTGCTGCTGCACAATGGTGCCCCGTAGTTGTGTCCAATGTTTCTACATTTTTCATGTACATGTTATAATGGCTTTCTTTCATGTTGTAGGGGGGGACCAAATGATCAGTGAGAGCAGAACGAATGCGTCACACGTTTTAAACTCAACAAAATGGTAAAATACATATATCAAGAGCATGCTCACAGATGAGAACAAAACAGCGTTGGATGAAGTGGATTAGAGCCCTGCACGGGTCTCAAATATAGGCCCTAGCCCGTCTTTTTCCCCTTTTCCCAAAAAAAGCTTATACTACTGTTTCAGCTATTAAAATAGTTCAGTTTTGTATGTAATGGAAAAGTGATTATATTTCGTTTAGTTTTTTTTATAAAGTAAATTTAGAAAACCTTTGGAGCATTTTTTGTTCGTTAAATGTAAGGTTTTTTTTTTCACTGTAACGACCAAGCGGCCAGCGGCAGACAGTGAATTGATCATAGCCTATATGTTTGATCAATTTAGCCGTCTCAAATCATCACGACTTGCCTAAAATAAAATATATAGATATAAAACAGTTCAAGCATATCACAATGTTAGTTTAAATGTTTAACTAGATAAATGTGCGCTGTTAGATGCTTATCCAATCATTTGTGTGGAGAGTGGAAGCTGAAGCTCGGCAGCACATGGAGGCGCCAGCGCGATCACTTGCA